>NW_006911260.1:1575688-1731252 GCF_000338955.1 Baudoinia panamericana UAMH 10762
TGTGTGTGTGTGTGTGTGTGTGTGTGTGTGTGTGTGTGTGTGTGTGTGTGTGTCAGACGAGGGTGCTTCGATTGGATTGTTCTTGTATTTGCGTGCCGTCATTCTGCCGACGTGAGCAGGTATTGCTTGCTTCGATGCTTCTTGCGCGGTCATATCATACAACTCAGCGATCGTCGTTTGACCCTTCGATCACCAGCAGACTTGACCTGTGGTATTGGGAGAGG
The DNA here is from genome assembly GCF_000338955.1 of Baudoinia panamericana UAMH 10762. Taxonomy (NCBI): domain Eukaryota; kingdom Fungi; phylum Ascomycota; class Dothideomycetes; order Mycosphaerellales; family Teratosphaeriaceae; genus Baudoinia; species Baudoinia panamericana. The sequence continues at coordinate 1,575,913 of NW_006911260.1, forward strand.
TCTTGCTCTTCAGTCACTCAGCATCCCACCTCTTCCTCACGCCAAAGAAGTAGTTGCCCCAAGCTTCACTGCCCTTCACCTGCCTCCACCCTACACCAGGCACATACACAACGCCCATGACCTGCCAATCAATGCCATCTGAGGTACTCAGCTCCGGTTGCATTCGCGCCCAATCCCTCATCTCTTGCGGCTGGATGTACTGGTTCCAATTGTGCGTACCTCTTGGGACGATACGTAGCAGATCTTCCGCGACCAGCTTCGTGGTGAACCAGGAGACAGGCGTACGAGCAATAGTAGACCCTATCAACCATCCGCCAGGCTTGAGATGGGAGATGCAGGACTGAAGGAAGGGTGAAGGGCGCTGGATGTGCTCAATTACCTCGAAGAGGGTGATGATGTCGTAGCGACCGTCGTCGTGGTTTGGCAGGTCCTCAATGGCGGTGTTGAGGTACGTCAGCCGACCAGCTTCGAGCAGTGACGGATCTGTCCGTTGATGTCGCTTAGCGACCGCAATGACTTCGGGTGTGGGGTCGATTGCCGTCACGGATCTCGTGGTCGACAGTCTCGCCGCCGACTCCGCGAAGATGCCTCCACCGCAGCCTATATCTAAATAGCGCAGCTTCTGCGCCTCGTCACGGTCGTCGTACGCGAGACAGCGGCGAATGAAGCGATGCCGAAGCGGGTTCATCAGATGGAGGAGGCGGCTTGAACCCTGCGGATCCCACCATGACGACGCCAACGCGTTGAAGTGAGAGACTTCGGTGTGGTTGACGGAGCTTGATGTGGTGTGCGGTGCAGCGTCTGTCGTGCCATGTCTCCGCTGCAAATGTTGAAATGTTGGAGTATAGGCTCTGCTTGCAAGTATGGGTTGAGGAATAAAAGCTTTTGTCAAAGTTGCACGCCTCAATGCTACAGGCAGACGGAGTACCTCGGCGAGCGACATTTTGGTCTCTGAACAGCGGTTCAACACTTCTATCGACGGATTCGCTGAATGGAGGAACGTTCCGAAAGAGTTGCGAAGCATAGTGGCGCGGAAGAGCAGCACAGGTTAAGACGACAAAGCCGGCGTTCTGCCGGCCATCTCTCATTTCCATCACTCAAACCTTCCATCGGAGAAACCTGGGAACTACAAAGCTTCGTAGTTATGAATTATGACAACACGGAGTCGTTCGAAGCGCGCACGTACGCACCACTTGTTGACCTACCTTCCTGCCAGCCGACAGCGTATGTCGGCTTTGAGGACGTACAGTGTAACATGCAGTGCCAACATAACTGCCTCGGCCTCCTGCACGCTCTGCGAACTTTGACCTGCGCAGTAGTCGAGTGATCTACACGCTGACACTTGATTCCGGTCGATCAATCCTCTTCTGGTATTGATGTTCATGTTCGAGCCAATCATTTGAAGCGCTGCTTTCGAGCCTTTGCGACTGTAGAACCTACTCCATCTGCGAAGGCCGTCTTTGCTGACACCAATCGCGATTGCCGGACGGAGATTATATACTACTAAAGTGGCAGTATGTCCAGCCCGTCGCTCTTGAGAGTCTTTGCATTGTGTGCAAGCATCGAATTCACCAGACCAAAATGCGCTCCTCTCTTACAACCCTTGCGTACGCACTCCTCGCAAACGCAGTCAATGGACAGCTAGACATTGGATCTCTTCTAAGCGGTCTTGGCCCAGCCCCAGCCGACGACCCTCGATGGACCGATTTTCATCCTCCAGGAACCGGTGATGGTGAGATGCTAGATCAACAAGCGGACCACCTTCTGCAAATACTAATGGCGTGCAGTCCGATCTCCCTGCCCGGGTCTAAACGCTCTCGCCAACCATGGCTTCATACATCATGATGGCAAGAATATGACTCTTCCCCACTTGATCGAAGGTCTCGCGGCAGGCATGAACATGGGTGCCGACTTCACAGTCGCAATTTCAGGAGCCGGCCTCCTGTCTTCTCCTGATCCCTTCGCTGGAGCATTCGATCTCAATGACCTGGACATGCACAACTTCCCCATTGAGCATGACGCCAGCCTTAGCCGTCAGGACGCCTACTTCGGCAACGACTACAGCTTCTATAACGACAACTGGCAGCAAGTTCTGAATTTCTACGACGGGAAGACGACGACGGATGTTCCAACCGCATCCCGAGCGAAGTATGCGCGCGTCAACGACTCTATGACTATCAACCCAACGTTCACATACGGCACTCGTGAAGCCATCTTCAGCTATGGCGAAACCGCCTTGTACATCCAGAGCATGAGCGACCCGGCGTCAGGCATGGCGCAAATCGACTACGTTCGTAGTCTATTTGAGCAGGAGAAGCTGCCATTTGAGCTGGGGTGGAGGCCGAGTGCTGCACCTATTACGCTACAATCGCTTGGGAATATGGTCTTTGAGCTGTTCTTGGCGAATCCGCAGAATGTTCCGGAAGGCTTGACCATAACTGCGTATGTCCACAAGTTGATATATCTCGAAAAGGCGTTGAATGCTGACTTGCTTGCAGCAACTCGTATAAGGATGCTTTCGAGGCCGTGGCAGGTGGATCCAATATTCTTGCGAACTTGACGGACGGGTTGAGTACTTCTGTTGGGTTGTAGAATAAGCATATGATATGAAGCCCCTGCTCAAGCGTTGCCTGCTCAACTCCATCTTAGTCGGCTTCATTTCGAGTAAACCCTCAGCTCGGGTAAATAGATGTTACACTTCCAAGAACTCGCCGTCTTCATCAACGATCGTACCTAGCATGACTGCGCATATGTTGCCCTGCAAATACCCCTGTGAACACAAAGCATGTCGCGCTTCGTATCAGACCTGAAAGCTCTGAGATATATCGACAGATACGGCTACAGTGGCAATGTGGACTTCAGGATATATGCCGGCGGACCGAGGACCGTCAAGACGATGTCGTCCGTGCTGGAATTCCGCCCCCACTTTATCTCCCCTCTCGCAACGTGGTTACGATATCGGCTTTCCCTCTTGCTTTGTTTGCATCTGTCTACGTACATCCTATATGTTCAGCAAAGACACGTGAGCTGTGATACTGTCTGATCACTTATCGCGCTACGTACCATCGACCCAAAGCATAGCATCGGCCTCTGCAATGATCTTCAAGTCGCCGACGGTGTCTGAAGTGAATGCCCCGCCTCAGTGGGGCACTTTGCAAAACCAGCAGTCCTTCCGAACCTTACCAGCAACGTCAGGTGAAGGCCGATCTATGGAACCGTGAGTGCTAGACGTATTGTGCGATTCCATTGCTGTGAACAATGATAAGGTAGATTACTCTTCCTCCTAGTACATCATACCATTCCACATTGACTCTTAACATCCTTAAATCTGGCACACAACTTCTAGTGAAACGCGTGGAAAGATATTGCGTTCGCATTCAGGCCCATTGCTACCGCATAGTTGGTATAGAGATACGTATCGGGTGGGAGGGTGATGTCCAAGGCCACCGATAACAATATCCCATCTCAGGACGCCGGCCGTGTGGGTGCTGCAAAGGACGACGTTCCAGTACCAACCGTGCCAGCGGAGCATGACACGGCCAGTGTTATGAAGAGCGCAGGCTCTTCGACGTTACGAGCCGAGCAACATGCAGAATACCCGCCAAAGGTAGACGGACAGCCACAAGCGAACGGGGTCATAAAGCCTTCCAGGCCCGGCTTGCCTCGATTCACCACCTCGAAGGAGAACGTTCTGGCGCAATTCTTCATCGGGAGCATAGATCAGGGCACGACTAGTACGAGGTTCATCATCTTTGACGGCACAGGGCAACCTGTCGCAAGCCATCAGCATGAATTCAAGCAGCATTATCCGCAATCAGGCTGGCATGAGCACGATCCGAAAGAGCTTATCGCGAGCGTTGAAGTGTGCGTGAAGAAAGCAGTAGCGACATTTCAAGCAATGGGACATGACATCGAGGACATCAAGGCGGTGGGTTTGACTAATCAGCGAGAGACCACGTGCGTATGGAATGTCGAAACAGGCGAGCCTTTGTACAATACTATCGCGTGGCCAGATACTCGAACGAAGGGTCTCGTGCGAGACCTGAAGCAGAAGGAGAAGGATATGGGTCTGGACTTGACATACTTGACTGGTCTGCCGCTCTCGACCTATCCGTCTTCGGTGAAGCTGGTATGGCTGTTACAACACGTGCCGGCAGTGAAAGAAGCGTACGAAGCAGGCAAGCTAGCTTTTGGCACCGTTGACGCCTGGCTCCTTTACAACCTCAACGGCAAGAATAGGGACTATTTCGTCACGGATTCGACTAACGCAAGCCGGACCATGTTCACAAACTTACACACAGTGAAGTACGATGACAAGCTATTAGACTTCTTCGGGCTGGACAAGACCAAGCTACACCTTCCACGCATAGTGCCAAGCTCGGATGCAGACGCTTACGGCAAGATTGTATCAGGTCCTCTAACGGGCATGAAGATTGCGGGTTGTCTCGGCGACCAGTCTGCGGCTCTGGTCGGACAGCAAGGCTTCACGCCGGGCTCAGCGAAGAACACTTACGGCACTGGATGCTTCTTACTGTATAACGTAGGCGAAGAGCCTGTTATCTCGAGTCACGGCTTACTGGCGACTATTGCCTATGACTTTGGCCGGCACCGCAAGCCCGTATATGCATTAGAAGGCTCAATAGCGGTCGCCGGCTCGGGCGTCAAATGTAAGCTCCTCCTCCGTACAACATTTCATGTCTTTGCGTTAACATTGTCGCAGTCATGATGAACAACATGGGCTTCATCACCCACTCTCACAAGATATCCGAACTGGCCGCCACCGTGGAAGACAACGGCGGCTGCGTCTTCGTCACCGCATTCTCCGGCCTCTTTGCACCATACTGGATCGACGACGCTAAGGGAACCATCTTCGGTATCACGCAACATACCCAACGCGGCCATATCGCTCGCGCTACGCTCGAGGCTGTCTGCTTCCAAACGAAAGCCATCCTAGACGCTATGGAGAAGGACTCAGGCCACAAACTGCATCAGCTTGCCGTTGACGGCGGGATGTCGAACTCCAACCTGTGTATGCAAACGCAAGCGAACATCATCGGCATACCCGTGGATCGACCGGCGATGAGGGAGACGACGGCACTAGGCGCGGCGATTGCGGCTGGTTTTGCGGTCGACATCTGGAAGGAGTTTGATGAATTGAAGGCGATTAATCAGAAAGACCGGACTATCTTCACGCCCGATATTGGACCTGAGGAGTCGGCGAAGATGTTTCGGAAGTGGTCCAGGGCGGTGGAGATGTGCCGGGGATGGTTGGATCCAGAGGAGAGTGCGGACGACTTCTAGATGGTCGAGGACTATATGGTGGCTGTCCATGCCTTGGTACTCGTCTCTCGAGGATGGTATAGGATTGCTTTAAAGTAGATTTGGCTCGTCCTGCAGGACTGTAGAGCATGCTTCATCCGCCTGCAAGCGTGTGAAGCCTTGGGTAGGGTTTCGCTCACTGAGAGGTTGGGTATGAAGCTGGAGGGTTCAGCGGTCAAAATCATGTCACTTGCTTCATGTTCTGCTATTTCTCGATGCTGCTTTCTCACTGTTCTTGCCGTTCATGTCACTAAGCTCATGCGCTGATGAGTGTAATAGGTGCAGATTGCATGGACGACTGGGCCACATAACTCCGTCAAATCAATGACACTAGCGATAACACAGAATGGTCCGAGTCTTGTTATGCTGCGAGCAGTCTGCGCCTTACCAACGAAGTTTCGAGAAGGCCGCATCGGTCACAAAAGTCCAACAGCGCTCGCAGCACAGACCAGGCCGACGTTGAGCCATCAACTGAATGGTGTCTGTGGAAGCATCCGTATCCGCATCCTGCCGGATGCTTTGGCCTGGGCATAGTGGCGTAGGCGCGCATATTACTACTGTTCGCTGCGGAGCAGTTGTACGCCAAGCCGCCTGACTTCCTAAGCAACGCACGATATTGACGGCTTCAGAGACAGTGCTGTTGTACCTCCTCGCTTCCAGCTCGGCTCGTGACCCGAGGCTCATGCACGATGAATACTGGGCGGAGCGACTACGCACGCCACTGGGCCTGGCGGAGCTCCGTGATTCGACAAATGCACCCGGGCTCACGGTTCCGGAACCGGCTCCGCAAGATGATCCCTTTGGACTCTGCCGCCCCACAACCGTCGGACATATTGTAGACGCGCCTTGGGAGGCGCACCTACTTCGTTGGTCGTATAGAGTACAGTATCTCGTATAAACTCCAGCAAAGAAGCTCATCAAGCAAGCGAAGTTCGCGAGTGATGGGGGACGGCAGTGGTGCTTGGATGCCAGCTTCGTGACATTCGTCAAGCCTTGACCACCCTTGTTGGCCTCGCGATGCCTGTGCATCTTCTGACGTCCGCGGGATCAGGATCATCAGCTTAACGAGCAGGACCGATCCAGCCCGACGAACACGGACCGCCAGAGTTACAGCAAGCGAATGGCAAGCTCGCTTCACCATCTCTTTCTTCTCATTCGTCACATAATTCTCTGAATCCACCCCTCCCATACCGGCCAGTCACCGGTCAAACATTCCTACAGCAGCCTACTGGACGCTCCGTGACTTTCATCTTTTCTCATCACGGTCAAGGATTCGCTTATCTTACAGTTCGCCATCGGAGAAATGATGTACAGAGATTTCGCCTCGGTTCTGGTAGCCGGGCTCTCTCATCTTCAGTGGCCTGGTTAGTAACCACATGGCTGCCATGCAGCGATCTACCGAGACCTGTGCCACAGAGCCACACTCTTCTAGCCGTCTGCAGGGTCATCTCGAACCGGTTGTGCGACCTGCGGCAGACCTGGTAACGACCTTCCTCTTCCACTCATGCCATCAAACACAGTTTGCCTTTTCAAGCACTCAAGCTCAGGCTTTGCGCGACGCTTCGACATCTTTGGTCTGGAGGAGCCTCTCGAAGAACGAGGAGGAAGCTTCCGAAACAAGTGGCGATACCGTACTCAGCCAACTCACTCGAGCCACACTAGGCTATCAGAAGGACCCGTTTTTAGGAATCCACTCTCCGGATTGATTTCTCCCAAGACGTACGAGTTCCCTTCATCGGGTACGTTGCACACAACGAGAACGGCTGGCGACCCATCAAGCACTCTCTAGAAAACATGTGCGACTACACACAGGTCATCTACCATGTCCCTTTTGCGTTGCGAAATTGCTAAGCTGACAGTGGCACTCACCTTTCAGGTGGAATACAAATGCGGCCATCTACGCTTTACTGTCCGCGCATGGTGTACGGCTTCTTGGAAGAGTAGCCGTTCCGGTCGTCAGCTGACGGACTGCCAGGCGTTCGTTATCAAGAAACGCATGTCAGATGGTACGCATGCATATCGGATCCGTCGCGCTGACAGAGGTGCTGACGAGTGTCTCACCAACAGCGCTCCGAACATCGTGGCAATCGAATACAGACTGCATGAGTATTGTGGTAAGCAAACTCTGTCCCAATGGCAACGACGAGCTTATCCCAATTGACGGCACGCTGCAGGGAATTGCAGGGAGCCTTCACCGAAGAACATTACCGGACCGTCACGGAAACAGCGCGACAAAGAAGGCGAGAAGAAGGAACAATCCAGCTCCGAAACTGAGCAGAGCCACTCTACAGACACTGGCAGTTCTTCAACGAAGTCGTAAGATCGGCGATCCGCACTTGTGATCCCCACGTCGCTATGGACTATGATCAGCCCAACAACCTCAAAGTCGCTCACTGCGCGGCCGTACATTCATACAAGCGCCGCCATGCTGTCGCGAGGCCGTGGATGGCTGCATCTATCTGTTACGACGATTCGGTGCAGGTCGATCAAAGCAAGCCGGCAGGAATGACAGCAGCGTCGAGATAACGAGATTCATCTGAAGGTGGGACATTGCGCAGAGGTACTTGCCTTGCAGCGTTCTCATGGCCCGCAACGATAGCTCGCAATAACAACTTAGCCTCATCGATCTCGGTGGTCACATCTGCTTCGAGTGTCGCGGGCGCCCGATCCAGCATGTTCGACCCGGAGGACGCCTTCATTGGAGTTGATCTTTGCTTGGATGTAGGCGACTATATTGTACTCCACGCTGGAAGGAAGGCGACGGAGCGAACTCATTGGTACGGGAACACAGAAGGCTTCGAACGGCAGTTGGTCTCTATGACAGCTCCCCACAGGGACCAGACGCAATTATGGCCCAAAAACACCAACTCCGTGGGAATTGATTGGACTCAAGCTTACAGCATATGCTACACTAGATCTGAAGACTCAACCCGTCGAATATCATTGGCTCATCATTGTGCATCACCTCAGTATTGTAGCTAAGGTGCATAAGGTGGCGGCGCAGCCGTGTCCTTCACATGTGGGAACAGCCCACTGAGCACCCTCTCAGGTCTTTGCACCTGGACCGCGGCTTGGCCTTCTTGCCTTTCCACGGCATTGTGATATCCCGGGAGCTCGTCGTCGTTGCGCTCTTGAAGCTCAACGTCAGCTTCGGCCGGAGCTGCTGCCCGGGCTTCTCCCGGAGCACCAGCATTTCTACCAGCCTCCAGGTCGCGAGACCGCAGCCATCTCCTCCCCCCACGTGGCCGTTGTGGTCGTGCTGGTCGCTGGCGACGTAAGGCGCGGTCTGAACGTCGCTCTCGGCCTCGCTGCCACCGTTCCTTACACCGATTCCACCATCCTTTCGCCCAACGGGCTACTGCTGCAGGCCCGATGCAAGGCAAGACGAGCAGCATTAGCACGGCCATGGTGGCAGCGGCGTAGGCGGCACACACTAAGCCAACTGGTATGAGTCCCCACATGCCCCACGGGACTGTGAGGAGTTTTGCTCTCCTTGAGCAGCCAGCCAGTGAACAGTTGATAAGCATTGAAACGCAGCTCAGGACGGCGACGACTGCGGGATAAGCCACGAAGAAGGCGACACCCACCCAGCCGCCCTTGTAATTGGCCCAGACGGGCTTCCATTCGCAGTAAAAGCGGTGCTGCTGGGCCAAGGTGAAAGTCGCCATGACGACGACGGTTACGACCATTGCGGTCAAAGCAAGGATGGTGTAGGTCAGGGTTGGACTGCAGCATCGACGGCCTCGAGCGCCGGTACGTGAGGCTTCGAGAGCCGTATTGCTGGCATAAGCGACGTATATCATTAGCGCGGCGATGATGTAGAGACACCATGGGAGCCATGTTCGTGCTTGGTCTGCTTGACTGGTGGTGTAATTGGCCACCCAAAAGGTCTTCTGCCGGCACAGTATCTGCGTAGCGTTGAGCGTGGCCATGGGGCTCTTGAGCTTCGTCTCCTCAAACGAATTACTGCGTGTTGGACAGTCGGCAAGCGATTGCAAAGCAGATCATATACACTGTGGTCTAATATGTGTCTGCCGCAGTACTACACCAAGCGCTTGCTCAATCGACGGCCCTTAACGGGCGTATCGATGCGCAGCTACTGAGACAATGCAAAGGTTGAGTGCAGGCATGAAAGGAACGAGGCAGCGAGGGGCTGTGATAGGTGCCCTCGCCCTTCGTGCAGCAACTTGATTGAGGCCGCCTCTCAAGCCGAGCCTCATCTGGTCACGTGAACCCCCACTTTTCACCGGTTCGCAGTGGCTTGGCTGGAGCTTCAGCCCAATCAAGCAGTAGCTTCGATCCTGCGCCAGCACACGAAGCTTCAGTCTCTTGTCCCTACCCAGCTAGCCAAAAGTACACCCTTGCCGGCCGAGACGCTGCATCGCACGCTTTAAGCGGGATGTATGACAACGGACCGGGTGTGTTCTCACGAAGGCACACGCCCCCTCCATTCAATGGGACGGACGACCGCATTGACTCTGACCTCGTCGAGCATATGACGGTGAGGCGCCCGGAGCCGCCGTCCAACAATTACGTGGTTGAGCATTGTTGTGCGCATCGTGCACATGTTCTCCGCTTCCCACGGATACCGAGCACTGTTCAAGTACGATCGTGCCCCTCGAGAGTGTTGACCTCACAGTACACGCCCTTGACGTCGTAGAGGCCGGTAAACTCCGTTCAATCTGGCCTGCATCGTCACGCCAAAGCCGCCAGTAAGCGCAGCCACTTGCTGCGGCCTACTGCGCAGGATCAGGGGTGTTAAGCACCTCATAAGCTTTTGCATAGACTGCGGAGTCTGCGTGTGAGCGCTACTTTGCAGATGCTTCGAGTGTAGCTGTCGATCCGGCACGCTATGATGTTGTGAAAGAATGGTCTTCGATGCGCTAAGTCCTGCATTTCGAAAGCACTACATGCACTCATGTGAGGCGCAGATCCGAGGCCCCGCGGCAGGTATAGGCTGGCCTTGATGGTATCCTTGTCATGCTTTCAAGGGTGTCTCATGAAAACTCTGAATAAGATGGTCGCCCACTTGCAGAACTACACTGCGGTGCGCCTGCATTGTGAATGACTGACCTCTTTAATTGCATTCCTTGCTATCACCTCGATGTACCCAGGCAAAGGGCAAGTGTTCGGGAAGGCGGTCGGCGCGAATGTTGGCTACGTCCAGTGTTGAACCGTCCGCTGCCGGGATACCTGTACGATGTAAGATTTATTCATTAGGTTGCGCTCTGATGTATTCTCATATTGTACGCAATACATGTCGTGACTTTAGCCTTGCGCCTCTGATGTACAACTTCCGTCCCACTCCTGAGAATATCTGCTGCGGCAGCCTCAGCATCTGCGGCTCTGCTAAAGCCAGCTTTGCCAGCCCTGCTGATTTCATCTCGTCTCTTCTCGGCTCCCTTGCATGGACTCAGTCCACCCCTACTTCATCCTCTTCTCCGCCGCCTTCCAATTAATAACATCCCAAATGGCCTTGAAGTACTCCGCCTTGCGATTCTCATACTGTAGATAATATGCATGCTCCCACGCATCCACCCCTAGAATGGGCCTAAATTGTCCCACCACGGGATCCTGATTCGCATATGTCTTGATCCCCAACTGTCCTGTAGCATTATCCTGCACCAACCAGCACCACCCACTTCCCTGGATGCCCGCCAGCGCAGTATTGAACTGCGTCTTGAACTCCTCAAGTCCACCGAACGTGCTGTCGATGCTCGAAGCGAGACTGCCTGACGGTGGCTCGCCGCCGCCTTGGTTCTTCGGCGCCAGGTTCTCCCAGAAGAGGGTGTGGTTGAGGTTACCGCCGCCGTTGAAGTTTATGGCGGCTTGCGTGGCGATTTGGGTGGGGATGTCGGAGGAGGAGATGGCGGAGGACATCTTCTCCACGGCGACGTTGTAGTTGTTTACGTAGGTTTGGTGGTGTTTGCTGTGGTGCAGTTCCATGATTTGGCCACTGATGGCTGGTTCGAGCGCGCCGTAGTCATCTATACATACCTCCAGTTAGCCGATCGGGGGTTCGGTGATGCTGTATTGTTTCTCTTACAAGGCAAGTCTGGCAAAGTGGCCTTGTTCTTGATGGCGGAGCTGCTAAAGCATGCTGCCGCAGGCTTAACGGCGGAGGTGAGGGAAGTGCGCGCTGCCGCACGGAGAGCGCTGGTTCTAAGCATGACTGTCGACATGTTGGTGACTGGTGTATTCTGTTCGCAGTTGCAGAACTCGAGTGATATGTTCATTTATCTGCAGCATTGAGATACACAGGGAGCTATGACCCTTCCGAGCGTTCCGACGTCACAGATGGTTCCTTACGCATCGGGCAGGCACAGCCGAACATGCATGGGATATGGCTTGGCGCTCGCCGCTCGTTCCTCATGGATGGTACCAAACGACGATGATCAGCCGTCACGGGCAGTGACAAACAATTTGAAGTCCGAAGATGTCGGCATTCTATATTAAGCTACATAGTCTGCGGGCGATACTGAGTCCAAGGGCTGCAGAAGATGGTACATCCTTGATCGAGAATGCTATACAGGCGGATGAGGTGGGTTTGACATTCGAGCCTTTGGCGCAGCAGCATGCAGCCATGGTTCATATGACTGTCTGCTGCATGCGTTGGTCGTTCAGTTGCGAGGCTCGTGCGGCGATCTACTTCAGTTGCTTGAACAGTTTCGGAGCGGCGCATTGGCTGGCGCAGTGCATGAGATGGAAGACTGGGGTGATAGCGTCAGCGATAGTGTAACTCTGCGGTACTTCGAATCGAGATGGTTCACTCACACTCCTCAACGCAGTCCTCGTGGGCCTTGCCGTGCTGCTCGTGTTGCTCGGTGACACGCTCCGCGCACTCATCGTAGTGGTGCTTGAGCGGCGCACACTTCTGCGATCGCATGCAGTCTGTGGTCACGTTAGTGAACATTGTTCAGGTACGCAAAGCAAATAACAAGATGATGCAGAGGCCCATTGAGGCTGGGCACATCCACCAGTGGCAGCACATCGTAGACAGAACAAACTCACCCTCCTCAAGCTTAACCTTCGGATCCACGGGCTCATCCTCCTCTTCCTCCTCATCCTCATCCGCCTCCTCCTCCTCATCGTCGTCCGCTGCCTTAGTAGGACCCCCATGCGGCCCACTACTCTTTGCCCCAACCTGTCCACTCGCGTCGCCACCATCCCCCGGCTTATGGCCCGGAGCACTCTCTCCCTGCTTCGCCTGCTGCTTCTCCGCATCAGCCTCATTCGCCTCCTTCTCACTGCCGCTTTCCTCATCCGTCCCCGCCGCCGGCGAGCTCAGACTCGCGCCACCCTGCGTCGTGGCGCCACGGTGCTGCGCGGTTCCCATCCCGCCATCGCTCGTGTCTTTGGCATCGGAGTCCTCACCCGTAGGGTTGCTGGGGCCTTCGTGTCCTCCCGGGGTGGTGCTAGCGTCGGCGTGGGCGGTGCCGACGAGGGTGAGAGAGGAGGTGAGGTCGGAGAGGTAGTCGTACCAGCCCATCTTGGTGGTTTGGATGGGGTGGAAGCGGTCAATGAGTGGGAAAGAGTGTGCTGTGGTAATGGAGGCTTGTACGACAGCTTTTTGCTGGCTTGCATTGAAGCTCCTTGAAGCACGGACTCCGGCCGGAAGATGTTCGGATGAGATCCGCTCGGCGAGAAACAGCTGTCACGTGGTCGGAGCTGGTCTTCCGTCGACGAGGCACGTAGGACTATAGAACGTCTCCTCCCGTCCGGTCTCTGACACCTCCGATCTCAACACAAAACAGACAGAGATCGGATGTGTGCAGGGTGTTGCACCATCTTCATCTAGGTACAGTCTGTGAAGTACCTGTTCTATTTTTGGTCTGGTAGTTCTTCGAGGTTAGAGTCATCGGAGGACGAGCGCAAAGCTGGCGATGCGGAGCGGCTTCAACGTCCTTAAGCATGGTGTGGTACATCCTAAGCCCGCATGCAGACAGCCATGAGATGCGGCGGTTGTGGCTTGAACGGGCGTCTACCTTTGAGCCTATGGCTTGAGGCAGCATGCACAGCCTGACGATAATGTTCCCATCATTGCACGCCATGCGGGCGTCCACATTGCCCTCGATCTCCTCAAGGCAAGTTGGTATATGAAGCGACTACCTCTGGATCCAACCAAGATGCAGTTGTAGATGTATGAGGCTGTCTACTCCGTACGACTTGCGGGCTCCGTGGAATGCTTCCCATGGACCACCTCAATGGCGTCCGCAGGGTCCTCGACAAGCTACGGATCAACAGACATCGTGAAGCGGCTTGGGTGTATAAGAAGTTGAATACTGACCAGCAAGATGTTCGTGTGCTGCTCGTAAAAGCTTCTGAAGACAGATCGAAACCTGTTTGCGGCACATTACGACACATTTCTCTGATAAACCAGCAGCTCCCAGGATATGAAACAATCTCATACGTCTGGGGCGACCCTAAGTTGCGGGGAAGGATATACGTCGATGGCTGCGAGCTTGAGGTGCCTGCCAGCACGGAACGCGTTCTCAGGCGGTTTCGGCTGCCACAACAAGACCGCTTGCTATGGATCGATGCTGTGTGCATTAACCAGCAGGACTTCTTGGAGCGAGCGCAGCAGGTCCAGCTCATGGCGGAGATATACAGCCGGACGACGCACGGGCTGATCTGGCTGGGTGAGGACGAGGGTTTTGCGGCCGCGGCAAAGGACTCTATCCTGGCGGTCTACGAGAACGCTCGGCAGGAGACGGACGGCTTCGAGAACTTCATGAGCATGCTTATCGATGAAGTCTTGCGGCTGTATCGCTATGCCGAGAAAAGGGGTAACCTAGCTTTCGACCACGAGCCATTACTAAAATACCTCGGTCTCCCGTGGTTCAGTCGTTTATGGGTATGAAGAATCACCATCACTGGTTGAAGTGAACTAACTAACAGCCAGTACAGTGTATGCAGGAAGCATGTTTACCACCACGATGTACTTGCTGGTGCGGCAACATTGAGATGGATCTGTTACACGTCGTACGAGCAGCAGCTTGGCTGGATTACAAACAATTGACGCTCCCTTTCCTCAATCATGAGAACATGGATGGCATTCAATACGCTTTTATACTCTGGACATACTCTGACCGTAGCCGCGGCCCGCATGGAACGAGTTCGCCGTTCCCGCCACCAACGCTGTATGCTTTGATGGCCGAGTTCCGATCATTTGAGACTGCCGAGCCAAGGGACCATGTGTACGGTGTACTCGGCCTGTACCAGAAGCTAGGCCGGGTCCAGCGGCTTTCCCAGGAGCTTCTCCCTGACTATCGGCGACCGCTCGATGCCGTGTTCAGAGATGTTACTGCCTTGTGGATTCGCGAGTGGAACAGCCTGGAGGTCCTTAGATATATCTATGGCACTCCCCGAGGTATGCACGGCATGGATAGGACGCTGGATCTCCCATCATGGGTACCAGCTTGGCATCGAAAGTGGAATGACGCAAAGGATCCTTTGCGATTCATCTTGTCCTTCGATGCTGCAGGTCAAAGGCCGGTAAGGCTATACGACGATGGAAACGCCAATCTTAGTGTGCTCAACGTTTCTGGCCTGGTCATTGGACGGATTGCCGCTCACACCACGACATTCGAGTGGGGCTTTTTCCGGAGAGCAGATAACGTACTGACCTTCATAAAGCAATGCGAGGAGATGATGGGAGAGGCTGATTCAAGGGTTGATGTCACTGATGCCCATGCACATTCCTTAGCCTCGAGACTTGCCATGACACTTTTCGCTGGAGGAGACCTTTATGGTCAAGTAATGGAAAGAGGCAAAGCCGCAGACCATATTGTGGCTTTCAGGGATTTCATTTTCTCCACAGGGGAGGTACCCCCAGACCTAAGAGGACTGGCCCCTGACGCTTCACGGCAGACTCTCATGGCTGCTCACAGCTACGAAATGTTATTAAGGGCCTGCATAAACCGCCATTTTTTCGTCACGCAGGACGGCCGTCCAGGCCTTGGTCCTAGAACCTTGAAAGATGGCGACATCGTGACTGTCCTGTACGGGTCTCAATGGCCTGTAATTCTTCGATCAAATGGCGGAGAAGACACCTACAAATTCATCAGACTAGCGTACGTCGATGGAGTCATGTTCGGTGAGGCTGTGCGTGCTCATGAGACGGCTGGTAAGGACGACCAGCTCTTTCGGCTTGTATAAGAGGGGCGCGAAGGATTGTGGGTCCCGGGCTGGAGTGAAGCCTCGAAGGGTTGCAGTCAAGTCATGCGAGGTTCTTAATCGGGCAGCGGAAGCACATTTGGCTATGGGCAACATCACAGCCGATCGACATCGCTATGTTGGTGGGCTGATGTAGAACTGGCAGCGCCTGAGCGGTTCAGGACGGCGATACTCTTTCTCTCCAAAACTCGGGAAGAGGAAGGAGGCCAATATTGCTTCCCAGCGGTATGACGCGGCGCAAACGAAGGACGAGATCTGCACAGCACATGACAGCCACAGAGAGTTCGGATCAAATTACGCTTATCGGCGAAGCAGCAAACCGTTGCGAATGCCACACACCTTCGAGGCAATAAAACATCACCATTACTTCATAACGCTCATTCAAGCCATCCAGAATCATCACCACCCTCTTTCCGCTCACCCTCGAACCCCAACTCCAATTTCGGCAACGCCTCCACCTTCACCTCCTCTAACCTGGGGGCCCCCTCCTCCTTCTTTCTTGGACTCTTCTTCGGACTCACACTCCTCGCCCTCTCCTCCAAATCCGGGCCCTCCCTCACAAACCTTGTCTCCCACTCATCCTCCGTCGCCGCCGCAACCCATGCTCGCAAGCCATCATGCACGCCGGAGTAGAATTTCTCCTTGCAAGTCCGCAGCGTGGCGCCCATAACTTTTTCGAACCCGCTGGCTTTCAGCTCCGCGCGGAGATTGTTACGAGCTGTGGCAGTCGGAAGGGAGGCTAGGACGCCGTTGAGCAGGTCTAGGTGTGCGGTTAGGTAGGTCGTTGCGTCCCATTCTACGCCGCCTATGTACGGTGCGGCGGGGACGGGTGGCCGAGAGCCCGGGAAGTGGCGGTGGGTGTAGGTCGCTGCTAGAACTTCAGCGCGAGCCGGATCGTTGGTAGTGGTGTCGTCGGATGCCTTTGGGCGTGGTACGACGTTAAGGTTGTGCAGGAAGATCCAGAAGACTTCCTTGGTCACCATGGCGACCTCGCGGCTCCAAAGGCGGTAAGGGCGAGGTGTGTGCATAGTCAGGACGAAGTCCACCGGCTTCTCGTCCTCAGACTTGGTAGTCTCGCCAAGGTACGACCGGATGCGGTGGGCTCGTTCTGTAAGGGTTGCGGCAGAGGAGCTGGTGGCCGTGGCGAGGAAGTTGACTGCTTCACGGTTAGCAATACAGCCAAATCTAAACAGTGGCTTGAAAGAACCCACACAACACATTGATGATCACAGTCCGAGTCGCGTACTCCGCCGGACCTTTCTTCTCATCGTCGAACAACATCCCCAGCAGTGCCGGAAACAGCTCGTCCGCCACCACAGCCAACTCAGCCATTGCTCGCTCAGTCGTGCAGAGGCCTTTGAGACACAGCAGCGTCTCGTGCAAGAGCTGATCCTCATGCTCCTCTCGCCACTCAAGGCCCATAAGGCGGTGCAGCAATTGCACGATCTCGGACATACCGCCTTGAGCAAGGAAGCTGTCAACCCAAGCGACCGTCTCGTTACGAAGTAGAATCCGAAGCTTGTGTAACCGGCCTACTTCGACGACTGTCGGATCAGTATGCTTGCGAAGGTAAGCTATATAGTCCGCTGGGATGGCGGGAGCGGCCGATCTTCGACCTAGCGAGCCGAAAGGCGAAATGGGTGTCGTTGCGCTCGTTGACGACGTGATGGTGTTCGCGTCATTCGCGACGTGGACAGATACTGGTCGGCTTCTGCTCTGCGAGCGCTGCTTCTTCGAGGGCGAGGTGGACGCATGTTTGTCGCTTTTCGAGAAGGTGAAGGTTCGGCTGCGTGGCCGAGATCGCTTGGTCGACTTTTGGTAATCTGCATCCAATTGCGCGTCTGTCGGCGAAGCCTCTGGGGCCGTCGATGTTGGCTGGGCGTCTGGGTGAGTGGCATTTACTGTCCCGTTCGGACTGTTGCTGACCATGTTCGATCCCTTGTCCTGCCTTACAAAGTCCGCCTTGACACGCAAGGTCAAAGACCGCATCTTCTGCCGCATCGGCTCTGGTATGTTACGAGAGTCAAGCACTGCTTCGAAAGCCTGATCCACGACCTTTGGGTCTAGCTCGATCTCCGGCTTCGCAGGTGCATTGTCGGTCTTACCCTTGCCTTGCAGTGCAGCTACAGCAGCCATCACCCGACCTCCTCGCTTAGCTACACTGAGTGTATTAACTCCCAGCACCTGCTCCGCGCTGCTGCCGCTGGCTTTCCGCTCAGTGCTACTGCGCTTAAGCAAGACCGGCCGCTCACCAGAGACTCTCCGTCTACTGTCTTTGCTCGTTCGGCTGGCCGAGTCTTCTGATCTTCTGCCTTCGGTGCTTAGTCGGCTCCCGCTAACCCTGCGAGTGATGGCTCCCACCAAGCTTTCCGATCCCGGTACGTAAGCGCTCTGCGGTCGAGCTTGGAGACTAGGTCTGAGTGATGGCTGCTCGAGTGTCCCAGCAAAATTTCGCTGCTTCGACGGGGAGTACTCGCGTGGTGTATACTTCTCGATCTCTTCGGCAATGTTGCTAGATGACTTGCTGTCTCTGGTACTTGGCCTCGAGAGCGGCTTGCTGCTCGAAGCAAGCTGCGACCATATCGGCGTCTCCGCCTGTCCGCTCGAGGTAGCCGGTGGCGTAGTATTCTCTTTGTCCTTTTTGATTGTTGCTGACAAGTCCTTGCTTGAGCGATTTAGTTTGGCGAATACAGCTGCGAGGTTGGTTGAAGACTTGGACTTCATCACTGCATCTGGCCCATCTCGAGTCTTCGTAGCCACCTTCACACCCTCAACCTCCTTGCTAGCTTTATTAGCTGTGACACCTCGTCGCCCACTCTTAGACAGCGACGACGATGGAGACTGCACGTTGTTCTGCAGTTCGCCCAGCGGTCTGCTCTTAGCAGCATGTGGATGATCCGGCGGCAGCAACGGCACTGACTTTGTTCTCACTGCTGCTCTACGCTTAGCAGGCTCTGGAGACGATGGTCTTGACTTCGAAGCGACGAGGGATCGGAGAAGGTTGGGCTTTGAGGATGCGTTGCGCTGATAGCTTGGTCTCTGCTGCGTTTGTGTAGCGTTAGTGTCCATATTGCTTTCATTCGTGACTGCATGTAGATGCTGTATGATGACGGATCTATAGCAATGGACTTATAGAAAGCATGGCGCAACCAATGTCTCAGGTTCATGAAGTTGAAGGGTCGACGCGGCATTGTTTACCGAGGCGGTCGACATGGCAACGGACATCAGTCCCGATCACCGTTCGATATGAGTTCTATGTTCGCCATGTATTCGCATCCATGCGCGCAATTTTCCATACTTGACATCGAATACCTTCGCTCGACCACTCGCAGTCATATGACATTTACAGGAAGCACGATGTATTGCTCGAATTGTTCCAGGCCTATTGATGGTATGATCGTCGCTGCAGACGTCATGCTAAAGCTTCACTTGTGTAGAAGTGAGTATCAATATCATCCAGCTTCGTTCTTCTCACTTCTTCTCTCGAACAATTGTATTCTTCTCAGCATCTTAAAAAACAAGATGTCATCTCCCACAGCAGTCTTCCGTCAAGGCGCGAATGCGCTCATCACAGGTGCGGCGTCCGGCGTAGGACTGGCCGTTGCGAAACTATGCGCATCCCACTCAATGAACGTGATACTGGTCGACAATAATACCTCTAAACTCGACGAGGCAAAATCGTCTTTGAAAGATGGCAAGGGCAGCGTGGAGTCTCACTCAATGGACGTTGCCTCCATCTCCGACTGGTCCAACCTAAAGTCAGAGGTTGAGAAGGGCGGCAGGAAGCTCGACTTCTTGCACTTGAATGCAGGCATTGGACTGAACAGTGACTGGACCGACAATGCTTACTTCCACAAGATCTTTGATGTCAGTAAGTAGACGCTTGGATTGGAAAGGCAGCAGCTCGTCACCGTCTATACTAATGTACGAACAAGACTTCTTCGGTGTGATAAACGGCATCAACACCTTCTACCCCCACTTCACCAACAACAATAGCCAGCAGAAAGCCATCATAGTCACCGGGTCGAAACAAGGCATCACGAACCCACCTGGCAACCCGGCCTACAACGCCTCCAAATCCGCCGTGAAAACCATCACCGAAGGCCTATCCTTCGACCTTTACAAAACATCACCCAAAACCTCCGTCCACCTGCTCGTTCCGGGCTGGACTTTTACAGGTCTCACGGGCGGAGGTGGCACGAAGGAGAAGCCTGCTGGAGCGTGGACGGCGGAGCAAGTCGCTGAGACGCTGTACGAGGAGATGGGAGAGGGCCAGTTCTACATCATTTGTCCAGATAATGATGTGAACTGGGAGCTGGATAGTAAGCGGATGTTGTATGGCGCGAGGGAACTGGTGGACCGGAAGAAGCAGCCTGTCCCACCACTTAGTCGGTGGAGGGACGATTGGAAGGATAAGGCGGCGGAGATGATTAAAAATATGAAGACTGATGCGTGAGCGGGGTCGGTCACGACTGAAGCGATGATAGTGCAGTGGAACAGATAGTTCCTAGTGTAAATAGTTGGATCTTTCTGGTTGTGGTGATAGAGATGCGGACGGGGAGACTGACGCAGTCTGCCACTGAGGTGAGAAACGACAAGACATACTTCAAGCTATGTACATCAAGCGTCCTATGATCACACCGATAATGCCACCACGCCGCTCAATCAGGTACACAAGCGTATTCCGATTGAGTGCAACTTCTTCCGCGTCTAGCCTGTCTGCCGGATGGCTCAGCAGTCCAGGTTGAAACAATGAAACCTGCTTAGCAGCTGTTAAGCCGTTTCGCTCGTGCTTGAACGCGAGCAAGGCCATAAGACCAAGCAGGTACAGCAGTACCCTCCTATTGGGCCCCGGCAGACTCAATATCTGGTCCGCGTACTCCTCGCTCAATTCTGCGTGAGGTAACGGGAGCCTGAAATCTCTTCATTGACGCATGGGAAGGCGAAATTGCTCGTACATACTCCATGGAACAACCGGCTCTGGCAACTCGGTGAGGTATAGTGACAGCAGGTTCGCAGCATCCTTGATGCAATACGCCTTCCAATCTACATTCTTGCCGTACTTTGGCGGAGACTCAAATTTCGATCGCAATCCCTGGAGACGTTCGGGACAGCTTGCAGTCTCGAACAAACCTACTTCTTCTTGGCCTTTCTGCTTCAAGAAAGAGCCACATTTGGTGATGATGATGGGGAGGTCGGGAGTGAAAAGGAAAGCTTGAGCGTATGTTGCGGTGAACGTCTCGAGCGGTATACCGAAGACCCTACCCTCGGCAGTATGTCCAACACCATGGGGCACCGGGGGATGATTGCCCTTAGGAGGACGTTCTCCAATAGTATCGTTGAAACCAAGGCGATGAGCTGCGCTTCGCTAGAGGCAACCTGTTAGTTCTTGCCGTCTGCTGCTCTTCATATTCTTGAGCGGTGGATCTCGGTTCTATCACAAAGCGGTACATCTCCAGATTTGATATCTCTGCTGCGTAAATCGGTATGGCGTAGAGAGAGATACTGGAGATTTCGCCGAGGGTCAGCGACGAACTGATCGAGAAAGCAAGTGTACTCCGTGCTCCGCTCATGGTTCGTAAGCATCTGTCTCAACGTGGCGGTAGACGCAAGACTTGTGAACTTGCTCTTCAAATGTAGACATGGTGGGTAGATCGAGTCTTTGGTCTTCTTCGTCATTGACAGCTGGCTCAAGTAACACTGCAACAATGGACGTGTCCTGGTCGCTCAGCCTCCGGACTGTAGCGATCGCTGGCGTATCAGACGCGTCGCCAGGATCTCCTCCAGTGTCGGGCGTGGGCGCCGTTACCTTTGTGGACGAGTTGTGCATTAGGTACAAATGCTCCATGTTTCGCAATCGCATGGAAAGCCTCCGGTTGGCGCGCAGCAATCTGTCGACGTTGTCACATAAGCGATCCGTGTTCCGCTCTGCTTCGCTCAGCGTTGCGCTTTAAGATCACAGCTTATCGATTGGTAATCTGAACAGTGCTGGATCCTTACCATTGCAGAATGCTAAGCATGAGTGCCAGACTAAGCTTGTGGTTTTGCAGTCTCTGTACGATCTTCTCAACGTGACTCTCTTCCATAAGCCATTTAGCGCGATCCCATGCACGAAGTATATCAACCCTCAAAGACCGAACAACCACGTCCGGGTCGGAGAAGGTTAATAGGCAGCCGGTCAGTGTAGCTGTCACCTGCTCTACAGTGATGCACGATAGTCTATCGGTTGACACCCGGGCTGTGCCGTCGAGGTACTTTTGAAGCCCTTTCAGGATACCGGTGACACTGCCAACTCAGTTGCTGTTGCACTAGCGAGCCTGGGGGCATGCTTAACTGAGGAGATGAAGCCGTTAAGGAGCTTGACCATTGCTATGCCGCCATTGATCAGGCCGACTATAGCAGTCGCAACGGAAAGTGGCTCAGGCATGTCTTGAAACACCTTTCAATTATAAATCAATCCTTGATGTCGTCTTGACCTTTTATGGGGTATTGGAGTGGTTTGAACGATCGAGAAAGGAGGTGATCAGGGGAGGCATAGCCTCGTCCAGCCTGGTTACTGCTGAAGCGATGAGCCGCAGCATGCGCCACCGTGCAGCCTACTGCCCCAAGGCCGTTCTTCAGAAAGTCGAACTCCGTACCTTTGTCGCACTAATTCATCCGTTCGACGGAAGTCGGAAGTCGGTGGTTGGAAGTGTTGCAGGGTTGCGAAGGCGGGCACGTCGCCGTACGTCATCCGTGCCTAGAGCAAGCAGTAGGAATGCTCCAAAACTAGTATATAAGGTACCAAAGCAAAAACTCAACAGTCCGATTCGAATGTAGGGAGCCCACGAGGTTCGTTGTGCGTATATACATCGTAACTCATCAAAAGTAAATGGGTATCATAACAATCTTCGCGGCAGAACCAAAGCACCAAACATGTGCAGCAGAACAACAAACACACCCATCCCTAACCAGCTCACGGCACTCCGAGCTCCCTCCGACGGCGCCACGATCAACACAGTTCCGCAATCCCCTCTCGCCGTCGTCGGCACATTGACCCCAACCTCGGTATACGTCGCGCAGTACTGCCCATAGTATATCTGAGTCGTCGTCTGCGGCGTCGTAACCGCCGGATACACCGTCGTCGCTTGTTGCACTGTCACCACACCAGCACCATAGACTGTTGTCGCTTGGGGCTGGGTGTAGACTGTCGTCGGCTGCACGTATGTGGTGTAGTATTGTGTTGTGGAGAGCGGTGCGTAGCCGTTCGCGCCGCCTATTGCGCCGGAGCATTGGACGCCGTTCGGACAGCAGGCGACGTAGTTGTTGTTGTTTGAGCAGACGTTGTTTGAGGGGCAGCAGCTGCGATGGACTCGTCAGTGTGTTGCCATTGCTATAACGAGCCTGGTGGAGTCCTACTAGTTTGGGTTGATGTTGTTGCATTGTATAGGGTAGCCTGCTGGACACACAGCCGGAACTGCAGGCGAGCCGGTCTGCTGCGAGATGACCGAAACTGCGCCAGAGAAGTAGTAGACTGTCTGCGCGCTGACAATCCTCAGTGCTGCTGGCAATGCGATCAGACTCAGCAAAGCTCGTCGTCGCACTGCAGCTGCGCGGGCCATAATGTGGGGTGGCTGGAGATGAGATGGAAGGTGAAGGTGCAGGATGCGCTGTAAGCTGTTCAGTAAAGTGTGGTCTCCGAGAACGCAGACTAAGTGGTCGCGCAGCAGTGATGAGATGCGCATGCAGAGCGAGAGGAGATAGCAGTGAGCCCGGGTTAAACCTGCCGTACAAGCCTGCATGCTGGGAGGAGGTAGCAAGCTTCCAAGCTCTGGCCTACCCAGCCTCGTCTCGCCAGACTTGACCCTACGGCTCCGAGCCGTATCCTGTGTTCTCTTAACCCTTCTTTTCTTGAGAGCACCATTGTGGAGTGTTGACAGTCAATAATAAAGCGCATGGCAACGAGCGAGACGATCGTCGACACGATCTGAAGCGCCCCACTTGCGCCGCGAGCCTTGGTATGGCGTGCATTAGCGCTTTCGCTTAGTCAAATGTGATCGCCTTGAAACGAGATCAGAAAATCACCGTGTTTTGTCCAACGACGACGTTCGAGAGAAATATACCATTGTCTAAAGAGCGTTGGCCAAGCGAACTCCGGCAGTCTGCACGTCCAGCATTAGCTGTCCGAACGAACACACGGAGCTTGTCTGGTCAATTTCTGTACGTAGGGCGGAGGACGAGTTGCTCATGGCCGTGCAAGAAGAGAACAATAACTTCGCTGAACGCCCTAAGACCGTAAGGCTATAAAGAAGGATCAAGTCTTGTCCAGGCCGCCGAGAGAAGTTGACCACTCGCTCGCCATATGTTGTCCTTCTCCTTCGAGCTTCAAGAAATTTTTTGGCAGCATTGGTGCATCTCATATTCTTACTATCATCGCATTGTAGTTGCATTTGAAAAGGCATGAGCACCCGCAAGCGTCTGAGCTTCAATGTGAAGCTCAACACGACGGGTGACACGATCACCATCCACATCTCAGATCCATCAAACCTGCAGGCCGATAACTTAGCACTCGCCACCTGGGGCTCTTCGGAAGTGCTGGCTAACACCTTGCACCGCCTGCCCACTCCCGACTTCGCGGGTACCGGGGCCATTGCAGGCCTAGGCTCGGTCCTCGAATTGGGAGCAGGGACGGGGCTTGTCGGCCTGAGTGCGGCTGCCATTTGGAGGGTCTGGGTCACTTTGACGGATCTCGAACCGATACTGCCGAATATCAAAGCCAACATCGAGCTCAACCGAGCTGTTATCAGAGGCTACGGCGGCTCGGCAGCATGCGGTATGCTGGACTGGGCACGACCGGATCTACTTACATTCTTCGTACCGGAGCACGAAAGTCAACTCACTGCCGATGCAAGCGGAGAGTGGAAGCCTTGGAAGTTCCGTGTTGTGTTAGCAGCAGATACTGTTTACAGCGAAGAGCATCCTGAGCTTCTGACTAAAGCGGTGACTGCGCGGCTTGAGCGTTCGCCGAAGGCGAGGTTCATCATGTGCTATCCTTTACGCATCGGATATTTGGATCATATTCGTGATCTGTGGGAACGCCTTGAGCTTGCAGGGCTGGGGTGTATGCAGGAAGGACGGGAGTCGCTTCACGAAGAATGGGACGAAGACACGCCGTACGAGTGGTGCGTTTGGCGCTGGCGCGGAGACATATGAGAAGCTCCGACGTGAGGCGAGGACTGTTTGCCGCTGCTTCTGTGGGCACAGATCTTAGTTTGCAAAATGATCTCTAACCGGTCAAACGGGCTGTGAGCACTACGAGCAGCATACACAGGTCATACGTTGTGGTGTAGGAGCAATATGTGGCCGCCGTACTCACGCACTTCCTACCCTACGACTAACTGCAACGTAATGCCTGCACAGTCGTCAACAACCGACCCACCCCGAACACCCGGCTTTGTCTACATCCTCGGCTTCTCACAACACCATTTCAACGCACATTTCAAAGCGCACAGCAACATGTCGGACGCCATCATCGCGGCATGGCAACCCTTGGTATTCGCTGGTTGATCCAGCCTACGGTACGCCGCTTTCGACAATTCATCCCCTGGATGAGAGCGACGCTTTGTACCTACAGATGGTGTTGATCAGTGACCAGGCTAGATACACTGGAGCTTACTGAACGTATCGTTGGCACAAGATGACCGTGCAGCGACTGTTTGTTGAACCGACAGCAGGGGCGAAGCCTGACTGCGAGCGTAAAGAGGGTTATGTCGCTCTAGTTTGACCATGACAAACAGCGTACGATCCCTAGTCTTCACCACGGCGCAACATCTACACAGAGAACTGACAGCAATCGATCATGGCAGCAGAAGCAATCGCAGGGCTGCACACTCAAGGAGGCGCAGACCTTCCGTCGCCAACCCTTGCAGACCTCTTAGCTCATCCGTAACTCAATGGCGCTGCCTCCCCCAACTCCACCCCGAACCGCAATCCACGTTGTCAGCTTGATCAACGAGCACACCAACATGCCACTCGAAGCATACCTGGACCAGTTGAAGCGAACGAAGCCGCACAGCGAGCATGGGAGGCTCACATACCTGCCGAATATGGCGAACCGGTGACTGAGCCTCATCCAGCAGAGGAAGATCTGGTGCCACACCGCGTCACAAGGTTGACGTCCGGCATGCCATTCCACGAGGGCGAACACACGCGGCAGGAGATCGTCGTGGACCGGATCTACCTTCACCTACATGGAGACTAGGGGCTGCAGAGCGTGAGACAAAGGCAAGCTTTGTCGCTTACGATTCGTGCTTGTACTACATTATACAGAATGTACATCCATCTCTACATGCATATATACATTCACATGTCCATATCCCATGCACTTTAGCTGCGTAAAGCAACCGTGGTATCTGTCCCAGCCCATGCAACGCCTCGCTCAAACGCACACACAGAGATCCAAAACCCACCCATATCCAAGAAGTAGCGTTTAGGCCAAAGCCTATATCCATCCACCCCTGAGAACTTCTCTCCCAACAACCTCCACCTGACCATGCGCACTTGTCCGCCGCCTCTCCATAATCCACTTCGGCACTACACTCCCCGCCGGATCCTCCGCCTTCGCATTCGTCACGGCGTCATTCGCCTTGCCTGAGTGGGAAGATGAAAGTAAACTCCCACTCATCGTCTTCGGCGACGAGACATTGCTCGTGGTTGCAGCAGGTTCCGGTGACGTAGGCGGTGCTCTTCGGGGCGTCATCTCCGCATCTTCCACCGCATCCTTCTTGCTAAACGGGAACTGCCCGCTCGAAGTGGCGGAGTGCGGACTATCGTGGAACTGCAATCGCTGCGGACTGTCGAACTGGCTCGACGAAAGCGGATGGGTGCTTGACGGGACGCTCGACACCGTACTCTCCGAACCCCAACCCAGCGTCATCGGCGCCCCTCCCACAGGGTTGAAGGTGTTCTGCACCGTAAGACCTGGGGACTTCGCGCTCGCCGGGCTGTCAGACGTCCATGTCCACGCATGAGCCGGCGTACCTTTGGCCACATCTTTGTCGCTGGCGGGGCTACCGCTGCTCCCACCTCCAAAAGCCGAAGCGCGCAGCTTCCTCAACTGCTCAAAGCTCGCGACTTCATTCTCCTTCAACGGTGACCTCGCCAGCGCCAGTGCCGGGCTCGAACTGCCATGTCCATGCAAGCCAGCACTCGGCAGGCCGAACGCAGCCCCATGTCCTAGGTTGACAAACGAGTTCCGCGTGCTGAACTCACTCCGCTCAGTGATGGGTGTCAGATTCGGCTCCTTCAGGCTCTTGTTCCGCGCCAACCCATCATCCCCGTCGTCACCAAAGAACCCGCCATTCACTGCCTCTACCTCACTCGAGCTCGGACGAGCTTTGGCAAAGAAGCCAAATTCTTGCCCGTAAAAGGCGGCGTCTTCGCTCATGAGCGCTTCCGCATTGGCGGCAGCGACGATGTCATCGTCTTCGGCGAAGTCATCTTGGACCGTATCTTCTTCGACACCCGTAGAGAGATCATCGAAGCCGAAGTCGAAACTCATCTTGGGTAAATCGAGGCTCATCTTCGGCGGAGGGCTGTAATTCGTGTCGTGATCCATTTTCGAGCCCGTTGATTCGTCCGAAGGCCCACGATCTAGATTCGGCCTTCCATCATCTGGCACGCCCAGATGGTTGTTCTCATCCCGGGAATACTCACTCCGATCATCCCTCCCTCCCCTTTCATCCACCTCCTGCATAGCTTTCGAAGCGGAGTACACACTCACACTCCTTGTCGTAGACAAACTCGGCTGCCTCCAAAACCTTCCCTCACTAGCAGCCTTGTTCGCCGCCTCCGCAAGCGCAGCATGATATGCCTGCAAATTCGCCTGCATCTGCAGCATGGCCTCCTTACTCCCCGTAGGCGGAGGTAGCGGAGGCACTTTGTCGCTCAAACCTAACCGCTTAGCGTCCTCGGACGGGTTGCGCTGCGGGATGAGCTTCGGGTCGACAGGACCGGTCAATAAGGGTAGATCTTCAAGCAGCATCTGCGACTGCCGTTGACGGATCTTCATCGGATTCCCGCCCATTGCAAAGGAAGGGTATGGTCCATCGCTGCCAATGCTGGTGACAGTCATGGCGCTCGCAACACGTTCGCCATCGTGGCTTCTGTGCCGGCCGAAGCCCTTGTTCACGCGGTTCAGGAAGGCATCGTTATCGAACTCCTCTTCGTCCACGCTATCACGTCGTCCGTGATGGAATTCGTCATCAATGTCTTCCTCGAACCCACCGTCGTCGTAGTAAATGTCATCTTTCGGCTCGTTGACGGACGTCGGCTTGCCGTTGACCGAAGGAGAAGCGTGCGGATCGCGACCACCAATCGCCCTCTTAACCCCACCGCTCCCCTCCGGACTCGAGAGATACGAACTCGCTCCTCCCTGCGAACCCTGCGTTCCGCCCGAGTGATGCTTGATCTTATCCGCCCACCCAGCATGTGCGGGCATCGTCTCGCTATCCTTCGACTGATGCTTGACCTTATCCGCCCACCCCGCATGCGCCGGCATCGTCTCGCTATCCTTCGTCAACCGGTTCGAGTTCGCATTCTTTCCCACATCCTCAGTCTCCGCCGAAGTGGACCTCGTAGCATTGGCCTGCGCATTCGCATCTTCGCTGAAGTTGAAGTCACTGAACCCGCTCAACCCAAGGCCACTGTCATTCGTCCTGTCCCCAGACGACCTACTGCCATTACCCACAGTAGACTGGCTGGTAACACGCGCCTGCTCCGATTTGCGGCTTTCCGGCCTTGCTGCCACAGGACCCGAACCAGAAGCAAAGCTCATCCCACTAGCGACCCGGTTCCGTTCGCTATTCCCACTCTCTCTATGCGGCAGCGCCGGCCTCTCATTTCTCGGGCTGGGAGTGGTCGTAGGCGAATACCCAGCCGCTTGCGGTTGCATGTAGAAGCCACTTCTCGGCCTCGCTCCACCGACACCGCCCGGTACGCTCTCAGTAGCGGAGAAACCGTCCTGGACGAACGCCGCGTTCGCATGATTGGGGCTGAGCAGAGTAGTATTTCCCATCAATGCGGACCCCTCGCTCTCCTCCCTCCGGTTCTCCTGAGTACTACTACCAGTCGCTGGTGCCATGAAGCCATAACTCGTAATCCTCCGATGCTCAGGCGACTGCGCAGCACTATGACCCTTACTCCCGCCCCGACTACTCTGCTCTGGAGTGGCACCAGCGCTCGTGGGACCAAATCCATAGCTCGTTCGTAACCGATTTTGCTCAGGCGACTGCACGGCACTGCCAAGGTTACTATTACTAGCACTCGTCGTCTGACTCGCCGTTCGATAATGATTCGCCATAGCCGAATGCGCGCGCATGACTGGGTGCTCGTACCAGGGTAACTCGCGCTCGTCCATGAGTTGGTCTTCTTCTTCGGCGCTATAGGTGCTCTCATCGTCATCATCGTCGTCGTCTGAGACATCGGCGCGAAGTTGTCGGCGCGCGTGTTGCAGATGCAGTAATTCCCGTGAGTAAGCTTGCGCTTTCACTTCTTGCTTCGGCACATCCACATCCACCTCTTCGTCTTCCTCCTCCTCCTCCTCCTCCTCCTCCTCCTCTTCCTCTTCAACCTCCTCTTCTTCTTCCCTCGGCCTCTCCATCTCAAGCTCATCCAAATCATCAATAGCACTCTCATCAAACAACTCCTCCTCCTCTTCCTCCTCCGCCGCTCCCGCTCTCGCACCCCCGCTCCCTCTCACACCCCCAACGCCACCACTATACGCAGACTCCAAACTCTGCCCCTTAATCTTCCGATGCTTCTCCTCCAACGCCTGCTCCTCCTCCGCGCTCTCGCCAAACTGAAAGCTAAACCGACTTGCATTGCTGACGCGGTGTTTCGGCATTGCTGTCGTCGCACCGCCACCTCCAACACTCTTATCCAAACTCCCACCACTACCCGGCCGAGCAGGCGTAGCAGTAAGGGCAGAAGTAGAAGGACTCGTAGGAGTAGACCCCCTCTTCGCATGCCCCACAGCCGACGCCTTCCTCTCCACCAGCCTCGGCGTCCCATTGACCTGCCTCCCACTTCCCACACGCACCGAATTCGCCGTGCGGATCTCGGGAGTGAGTTCGGGAGTCGTATAATCGGAGTTACGTCCTGGCATCGAGATCGTCAGGGAAGAGGCAGAGCCTCGCTGTGAAAGAGAAGTCGGTGCGGGCACGGCTAGACTTCCGCCGTCTGGTGTTAGGGAGGAAGTACGATCCGGGATCGGTATCCGCAACGCCTCGGACGCCTGTACGCTGGATCGATTGGGCAGTATGACGACTTCGGGAGCCATGGCCGAGTTCCGGTAGGAACTGCGTATGCTCGGCACAGCAGGGAAGATGGGGTCTTCCGAGTGATCTTCCACCACCGCCGCCGGCGGCTCGACAATAGCCGGTTGCGACGGCAGGAAGTTCGACATCGGAGTCGAAAGGGAAGTAGACGCAGAAGCAGGCCTAGCCGTTCCCGAAGCCTCATTGAACGTCCTAGCCCCACCTCTCGGATCCGGCGACGTAGGCGCAGTCCTGATCTGCAAGTCGGAGGAGAATGTCGAGAACGGCCGGAAGCCAGCTGGTTCGGAAGTAGCAGGCGAGACGGGACTGAACTTGCCGCCTCCCACACCATCACCCTGAGGATGACTCCCTCTCAGATCGAGAACCTGCCCCTTCCGCCTCGAACTGACAATAGGTGAAACGTTTTCACTGACGGAAGTAGGTAGCGAATCCCTCTCCCGCTCCCTCTCTTTTCCACCACCGCCGCCGCCACTGCCAGAACTCGGGTCACTACTCCGATTCGAGTACCCGTCATCCTGATGATACAACCCCGCTTGGCTGGTGAGATCGAGCGTCTGACTCTGACCCTGACTCCTCCGCGCAAACGGAGGTAACACACCGCTCTCCTGCGATAACCCGCTATTGGACGACTGATGCGAGACGCGCTGCAGAAATTGTCGGTTCTCCAGTCTTTCGGCGTTGAGAGAGCCGATGCGGTCATCGTCGTCCTCTTCTTCGGCCAGGTGTTCGCGGAAAACGGGGGAGTGCGTTTGCGTATGCGCCACCGTATTCGTGCTGAGGCGCGTGTGGCTGGAAGTGTCATCGCTTGTGTGTCTATTGTTAGTTCCGTTCATCTGGCGTGGTATTTCACCCTGCTCATATCCCAGCTCCCCCGGCGCCGTCACCGCAGCAGCAGCAATCGACTGTCCCTGCGAATCGCGAGTGAGTAGTTCTCCTTCATTGTACGAAAACCCCCTCCTCGCGGTACCCCTCGGCGCACTAAAATCATGCACCACTTTCCCCCTTATCCTCGGGTCGAAATCCTCCGGCATCTTGTTCACCCCGACAGCAGCGACACTCTTCTGCCGTGCGTACGCTTGAGCCGCTTCGGACCGTTCGGCCGCAAGAGTCACTTCGCTGGTGGTGTTGTCTTGGCCGGATTTGCGGCGGGAGAGGATGTGCATTGGCTTCAACAGGCGGGTCTTGCGTTTGTCCGTCTTTTCTGGGGTGTTGTTGTCGTGTTGCTGTTTCTGTTTGGAGGACGCAGAGGTGGTGTGATGCGTGGGCACACTAACCCCCGCCACTGTGGCCGTTGCGCCGGCTGTCTTAGGTCGGACGGAAACATGCTTCGGTAGGGGGTAGGAGGATGAGGTTTCTTGGTATGGTGTTCCGATTGTGCTGTGCAGGGTGGATGTTGAGGGACCGTCGTGGAGGGTTACTGGGACATGTGTTCTTGCAGCGGAAGATTGTGGGCTTGCGCGGATGGTTGAGCCACTGTAGTCTGTCGCTGCCGGTGTAGCAGGCGCGGTCGCCGTCGTAGTCGTTGTAGCCGTCGTGACCGCAGTACCGCTTGTCATTGACCTTTGCAGTGGCGGTGGGGCGGAGAATGTCGTACTCGTCGGACTCCTCAACGGTGGCGGTTGTGCAGAGAAGGTGGTGCTCGTCGGACTCCTCAACGCCGGCGCAGGAGCAGAGAATGTCGTACTCGTCGGACTCCTCAACGGTGGCGGTTGTGCAGAGAAGGTGGTGCTCGTCGGACTCCTCAACGCCGGCGCATGAGCAGAGAACGTCGTGCTCGTCGGACTCCTCAACGCCGGCGCCGTCGTCCCAAACGTCCCACTCGTCGGACTCCTCAACCCCACTCCTCCCCCCGCCGTCATCACAGAAGCAGAAAAAGTACTCCCCGTCGGACTGCCCAACCCCAGTCCTCCCATGCCCTCCCGCGGCGCCACCCTCAAATCCTCAACCGAAGCACTAGGACTCAACCGCGCGCCACTGATCCTCGGCGGCGCACGCAGCGATGCCGCATCCGCCGACGACGGCGACGGCGGGCGGAAGGAGACGGGGGGATCTTGATCGGAGTAGAAATTGCCGTAGCCCGTTGGCGAAGTGACCGGGGGGAGGTCGGGCATGGGCGTGCTGAGGCTGGGGAGGAAGGGGAGGCTGGCGCTGCTATGGAGTTGGATGGGTGGGGGTCGTGAGGTAGATGTTGTTGTGGTTGTGTTGGTGGTGTTGGTGGTGGTGAGGGTGGGTAAGGTGGGTAGGGTGGAGTAAGTATAAGGCCTATCCCTACTATCCACAAATGCGCGCGACATGGGTATGCTCGGTGACGATGAGGATGATGCTGTCGCTGTGGCTATGGTGGAGGAGTCGGTGCGGGGCGGGAAGAGTGAGGCTTCCATTTTCGGCGTCGAGCCTCCGGAAGTTGAAGGGCGGCCGTAGGAGGGTGCAGCGCTGGAGCGTGTGGCACTCGGTGGCGGCATCAAGTCGACGGGGTGGTGGTGTTGGTATGGTTGCTCGAAGCTGGATTGCGGCCGCACGTGGCTCCGTTTGCTGCTTAGGCTCAGCCCGCTCACGCTTATGGCGTCGCTGTTGTCGATTTTTGATTTCCGGTGGGTGCTTGTTCCGCTGACGCTGACACTATCGCTGTCGACCTTTGACTTGCGGTCCGCCGTCGTTGGGTCCACAGGTTTGGGCGGCTCCTGCGAACTCAGACTCGTGGAGCTGGCGTTACTGCTCGCCACCCTCGGGATGGGAGGGAGGACGGGTGGCTGCAAACTCGGCGAGCTGACGAACGTGCTCTTCCTGGTACTCGCGGTCGAGAGCGCGCCGTCGCTCGTCCGCGGTCGTACCGAGCCGAAATAGCTCTCCTCGCTGCCACGCAAGACGGAGTCGGCCAGGGATGAAGTGTTCGGCTGTTCCAGTTCGAAGTCGAAGGTCATCTGCAGCGGGCTGACGAGTGGTGCTGGCGGTGGGAATGTCGCGGACGCGGGCGGGGTGGGTAGGGGTGGGACGGGCGGAGGGGGTGTTGGCAACGCGGGCTCCCTTACGGCATTGGCGGCGGCGGCGGCGGCGGCGGCAGCAGCAAGTCTCTTCGCCTCGGCCTTCTTCGCTGCAGCGAGCGCGACGGGGCCGGGGGGTAGAGTGTGGGAGGCGCTGCGCTCGCGCTCCTGTTTGCGCGACTTGGAGAACATGTTCGCGGTCGCGACTATGTCGTGTCGCGTTGAGTGTCAGATTGCCGGGTGCCTTTCCAGGTCTAACTTGTTATTCCTTATGGAGCCATTGTGTATCGATCTCCCGTTCCAGATCTAATCCACCTCTATTACTGTCCCCAAGTGCAACACACCGCGTGCTTCTTTTGCGTATACGTTCCAAAGTCGACCCCTCCTGTCGTGTCTGCGGTCAATCTCCACCAACTTTCTCCCGTCCGGCGTAGATTAGGTTAAGCAATTCAGGATCCCCACTCTTACTACTGTAGTACGCATACACCTTGTAAAAGGACAGACGCGCGAAAGAATAGTATAACAGCAAAGAAGTGAGTAAGTCGGTTGTTCACACGTAACAGTTGTTACTACAGTAGGCGATTGGGAGACGCTTGGCAGCAAATTAGGGAGGTGGTGGTGGAAATCTATCTTTATCGGTTTTGCGTGCGGGTCGGGTGTGGCTTGATTTGAGTCGAGGAACCGCTGCAGCGGGACGGCCGAGGTGGGGATGGGATGTGCAAGCGAGGGGAAGACATTGCCATGGGGGGGCCAGCACTAGCTGGACCTGACTCGAGTCAACGTACGACAAGAGAAGAATTGGACTGAGTTGAAGAGATACAACACATTGGTTGTGCACATTGTGAGTCTCGATTGGGAAGGCACACAGTGGTATAGAAGAGGGCGAGTTGTAGTTACAGTGGTAGGGCTGAGGGCATAAGGAGCTCGGCGAGGAGCGACGCAAGCACATACCAAGGCTCGCCAAGTTCTTGACCGCGACGAGGGATAAGACAAGATATAGGGCCAGTAGGTGGTTGCAGTGTAGGGTGTCAGACATAGCATGCGACGATACAAGAGAGAAGGATATAGTTCGCAATGGCACCGTCGATAGTGCACCTCCCCAACGGCCAGACCTTAACCGTCACCCCCGTCTTCGGCGGCATCCAATTCCGCGCCAACGACCTCAACACCCACCACAACGCCTTCCCCCCCGGCTGGACCATCGTGATCAACAGCGAAGATGACGAGGATGACCACGTACCGATGCCGTCAATGGCAGCACATACTCACGCCGACCCCGATGCGACACCGCGAGCCGAACAACCCGCACCACCGCAGCAGAAAAAACAACACCACATCCACCGCTTCCGCAAACCGAGCCTGCGCAACGACCACATGTTCATCTCCTCCATCTCCTACCCTCCCACCTCCGACTTCCGCCCGGCCACAAGCGCCACCCGGCAGATAGCCATGATGCTCTGGGCGACGCTGTGGTGGTACTTCCACCAACCCCGACCCGCACCTTACCTCCTCACCCCCGCCAGCGCGCAGACCCCGGAAGAGGGCCGACCAAAAGCCGACTGGCGCGTCAATGTCAACCGGGAGGGGATCTTCAAGGGCAAACATCTCCTCCCCAAACTGGAACGGATGGGTTTGATCGCCTCCGAGGACTCGAGTGTAGGTCTCGATCCCGACGACGGCGTGACGAGTACGGGCGAAGCATGGACCCGCATGTTCGTCTCCCAACGCACCTTCTGGCAACTCGATGCACGAATCTACCTCTTCACCATCGCCCCGCAACCGGGCAACTCCCCCTACCCCTCCGTCAGCGTCAGTCCCGCTCACAGTCGTCCCTCCAGTCCCAGCCGTAACAGCAACACCACTGGCACCGGCGAGGCCATCAACACCATCAGCTCCTCCGCCGGACTAGGCTTGCAGGCGGGCTCCGCAGTCCCCTCCCACCTCACCCGCAGTGTGAACACGCCCACCGCGCCACCCGGTCCATTCACGTCCAGCTCGCATCTCCCGACTTTCTACCCGCCTCCGCCACCTCAGTTCACTTTTACGAACGGAATCCGGCATCCCATCCGGCCTAAGCCGCCGAGGCAGGGTGAGACGTTTTATACCCGCTACATCCCTAGCTTGGGACAGTACCTCAGTTTCCGCGTCGCTTCACTCTCCAAAACGGCGTGTCCGTACCGCGGACCTACTTCGGAGAACCCGACAGCAGCGGCGGCGGCGGGGACGCGGGAGAGTCTAAGGAGTAGTGGGACGAGCTTTTCCGATTCCGCCGTGCCGACTCTGACCGCTACTTCCCTCACCCCGAGCCCGAGCCCGAACCCGAACCCGAACGCACAGGACTCCGACCCAACCTCCACGTCGAACATGACCGACGTCGAGCTCCTGCACAAATGGATGAACGACCCCCGCGTCTCGCACTCCTGGGGCGAGCACGGTCCCATCGCGCACCAAGAAGCCTTTCTCAAACACAACCTCGCGAGTCGGCATTCCATCCCAGTAATCGGATGTTTCGACGGCCATCCCTTCGGGTACTTCGAAATCTACTGGGTCAAGGAGGATCGACTCAGCGCTCACCTCGGTAATAGTGGTAACAGTGGTGGGGGGTGCGGCGACTGGGATCGGGGATTGCACGTTCTCGTCGGCGAGCAGGAGTTTCGCGGCCAGCATCGAGTGAGGGTTTGGTTGAGCGGGTTGGTGCATTATTGTTGGTTGGCCGACCTGAGGACGGGCGGGGTGTTGATGGAGCCGAGGGTGGATAATGGGAAGTTGAGGCGGTATTGTGAGGATGTCGGCTTTTATCGCGAGAAGGAGGTCGCTTTCCCCCATAAGCAGAGTAATTTGATGAGGATTCAGCGGGAGGCGTGGGAGGCGCCGGCGCTGTGAGGGATGGGACGGGATGGGTATTAGGTGCTTGATTCTCGAATCTCTCGACCCTCGACTCTCTCGACTCTCTCGACTCTTTCCGGCACATCGGCATTCTGGAGGCGCACACACCTCGCTCTTCCGCATCACGCCCGCCTGTCCGGTCTCGAACGACACCATGACGCGCCGCGGTCGCGCGCCATGCTCGCATGCATAGCCCTCGTAGCACCACGAGGTTCAGCCACTCTTCGCAGCCGCAGTTCCGGAAACCACCACCTGCCCGCTACCACTTCACTGCTCCGCAGCGACCTTCTTCCTCCTCTCGGGGAACGCGTTATACTTCTCCAACACCCTCTCAAACGAATCCAACCCCGCCTTGAGATGATCCATCCGCGGTCCATAACTCACCCTTACGAAATGATGACACGGACTGTCAAACAAGTCCCTCCTCCTGCTCGGATTGAGATCGAAAAAGATCCCCGGGACAACGATACACTTCTCCTCCAAACACGCCTGGAAGAAGTTCAATCCATCATTGATCTCTTCCGGCAGCTGTTCGAGATCCAGCCAGAGGTAAAAGGTGGAATCCGGTTTGTACGCGAATTCGAAACCCATCTTCTCCAGCCGGCCGACGACGTAGTCCCGTTTATCGCGGAAGTGGCGCTGGAGCGCTTGCATCTCATTGCGGACTTTTGTCGGCTCGAGCATCGGTATCGCTGCCTGCTGGAACGGGACGTTCG
Source organism: Baudoinia panamericana UAMH 10762 (assembly GCF_000338955.1). Classification (NCBI taxonomy): domain Eukaryota; kingdom Fungi; phylum Ascomycota; class Dothideomycetes; order Mycosphaerellales; family Teratosphaeriaceae; genus Baudoinia; species Baudoinia panamericana. Next base: position 1,612,306 of record NW_006911260.1, read on the forward strand.
TTCCACCATCCAAGTACGAACCACACGAGCCAATGGCTTTGATGAAATCCTTCGGTCCCACGATCCACGCCACCCGCCACCCGGGCAGACGAAAGCGCTTGGTCAAGCCGTCAATGATCAGGACATCGTCATCGTTGACATCCACAATATTGTCCGCGGCGGAAATGACAGCCCCATCACAATCAGTCGTGTAATTATACCCACCATAAAACTCATCCATGATCAACGTCGCGCGATCCCGGCAGATATCCTGGATCCGCGCCAGCTCGTCGGTCCCCACCATCATCCCCGTCGGGTTCCGCGGGTTCGATGTCAAAATCACGCTAGTACCCCGACTAATCTCATCCTTTATCTTGTCAGCGTGGATGTGATATTTATCCTCTCGTGCGAGCGGGATGGGAATGGCGGCGAAGTTCCTAAACAACGACAGCATCTCGTTGTACGCTGTGTAGTCCGGGATGAAGAAGCCGAGGTATGCGTTGCCTAGCACCGCGGCGATACGGATGAGACCTGCGCGCCCGCCGGGGACGATGCACACATTTTCCCAGGTGTATTGGCTGGGTTTGTTCTGCCGGTGGTGGGTGTTGTAGAGGTTTGCGACGGCTTCGCGGAGGGGTTTTATGCCCGCCGTCGGGCCGTATTCGCGGCCGGTGTTCGAGACTTCGATGGTGGTGGGGCGGGGGAAGCAGCCTTCGATGTCTGGGAGGGAGGTTGGGTTAGTGGGTATGGTGGCGAAGTGTGGGAGAAGGGGGAGAAGGTACCGTCTTCGACTTCTGGCGCGCCTTGGCCAAGGTTGGCCCATTCTTCGGGGTGCTCGAGGAAGCCGTGTTCGTAGGCGCGCTCGGTCGTCCAGACTACGCCGGTCGAGGCGCGTGAAGGGTCGAGGCCGGCGTGAGGCTTGTGGCCTTCGTGGGCTTGGCGGAAGTGCGTGTGCGCTTTTGAGCCGGCCTCTAATGAGTAGTTGTTAGCGTGCCGTTTCCGAGCGATCATGAAGACCTTTAGCTAGATGATAAAATGTGGCCATGACTGATGAGAGAGGCTCGTTTGGCGAGGGATTTACATAGGATTGAGCTTGGCCTTAACGTACCATTGCGACTGGGACCTGCGGTGGAGAAGCGTCTGTCTTTCCCCTCTCCTGTCACGTCGTCCAAGACCTTCGAGGCAGTTCTGCCTTCGTTTGAGTTGGTGGAAGTCATGCTGTTGGACTGCCAGGCGAGTCGACACTTGTTGCGAGATGCGGCGGGTAGTAGGGCTGCTCTACGAAAGATAAATGGTCTGGTAGGGAGGCTTCTCAAGACGATGGAGGGTGACTGCGAAAGGAATGACATTCGGAAAGATGTAGGAAATAAATGTGGTTAAAAGATGCTGTCGCCATTGCCTTGCTATCTCTCTCATTCACTACTGCCGGCTACGTCAGAAGGCTCGCCTGCTGCAAGATCCCGTCGTTGTTTGCAAGTGACAACATCACTACTGATGTGCAGGTTCGAGACTGTGGTGCAGATATATAGATATAAATGCGCAAAACCTGTGCCATCATGTTTGCAGAGGTGACTGTCATTGCGAACCAGTTGACGTGCCAGGGAGAAAGGCCAAGCGCATCGTCCGACTGTCGTCGCCGTTGCCAAGGGAGTCCGAAAGACGCAACGGCGGACCGATCGGCGTGGCTTCGGAAGCCGCGGCAGTGGCTGCCAGCGCGCGCATCACGCTGTGGATTTATTTGGCGATCATTGGCGCCCAGTGACGCTCCGAGGACCATATGACCAGCGACCACGCTGCCGTGACACAGCATGCCGCTGGTGGGCAGTGCACGGTGTTTGATGGCCTCTACATTGTGGTGTTTGCTTGATGCTTGATGACTTCCAGCAGAGAGTTCCAATCCGTACAACAGCCATGGCTTCACGTTCGACTGAACGGAAGCACCTTTCGCTCATTACCGTAGGTACACTTGAATGTCAGCATGAGCATGACTGACGACGTATTAGCTCACTCTCCTCAACTCTGCACTCATTCTAGTCCTGCACTACTCACGTATGATGCCTCCTGTCCACGGACAACGATACTTCGCCTCGACGGCAGTGTTTATGAACGAAGTGATCAAGTTCTCCCTCTCCTTGTCCATGGCGCTGTATGATATTGCAACAAACCCAAAAGCGGTGGAGACGTCAGCAGCAGGCTTGTTCGGCGAGCTCACAAGAGTCGTGTTCACGGGAGATAGCTGGAAGCTAGCAATACCGGCAGTGCTATATACACTGCATAACAGCCTGCAATATGTGGGAATCAGCAATCTTGATGCCACGACGTTCCAAATCACCTTTCAGCTGAAGATACTCACAACGGCGTTGTTCAGCGTCGGGCTATTGGGAATGTCCTTGAACCTGCGGAAGTGGATAAGTTTGGTATTGCTCATGGCCGGTGTTGCCATTGTTCAGATACAAAATGCGGCAACCTCGGAATTGCAGGTTCTTTCGATCAAAGATCTGAAAGATGGAGCTGCCTTTCACTCGCCACGAACCATTTGGGATTTGAAAGCGCTTGGCAATGCAGCTGCAGGACAGCTGAGCAAGCGTTCAGCAACATACGAAGGCATTGACGATGACTTTGCGGCTGTGAACCCGCAGTTCAACGCAACAGTGGGCCTCCTCGCCGTCTTCACCGCCTGCATATGCTCGAGCCTGGCTGGCGTGTACTTCGAGAAGATCCTGAAGCAGTCCTCGGGCTCGGCTGCTACCTCTCTTTGGGTGCGGAACGTCCAGCTATCATTCTATTCGTTGTGGCCCGCACTCTTCATCGGCGTGATGTTCAAGGACGGTGAGCATATTGCGAGGGCTGGCTTCTTCGCTGGCTACAACTGGGTTGTATGGACGTCAATATTGCTGCAGGCTCTCGGTGGCGTTGTCGTCGCGCTTGTGGTTAGCTACGCCGACAACATTGCGAAGAACTTCGCCACCAGTATATCGGTCCTGATCAGCTTCTTGGCTAGCATAGTCTTCTTCGACATGCACCTCTCGCTATCGGTACGTGTCACGTACATGCTTATGCGATGTTTTAACTAATTTGGGATGCAGTACCTTGTTGGAGCGCTGCTCGTGGTTGCGGCGACGTTTGTCTACAATGCTGAACCTGCGGAGCCCAGTAAAGTGCCGCCGATCAAGGTGTCAGACTTCGGCACAGACGAGCAGTCGTATTTCGACCTCGAGACTGTCGTGACTGGTGGCAAGACACCTCTTCGAGGCGAAGCGCTATCGACCAGCCGGCCTACCACACCGGGTTTCGACAGGAGACGGCCCAAGAGTCCAGGCTTGACTTCGATGTAGTTTCAACGTGTACATTATGCTGTTTACACTATTCACGCATCTGCTAAAGAAACAGACGTTGACGTTCAGCTCCAAGGCATGCGCGGCTCCTCGCGCCTTCCATTTCCGTTTCGTCCGCCTACGAGCGACCTCACCTCATCTCTTACACCCCATGACACATGACTAATGTCGCATACGTTCACATACCTCACCATTTAGTCCTTCACAGCACTGTCGAACGAGCTCAAGATGGACCAGAGAATCTTCGATCAGCTAGATCGACTGGAGCGCGGTGCGCGCATCGAGAGCCGGCCAGAACGTGCCCTCTATCACAACAGCAGCACCGAGTACTCTGCGTACGACAACCCCGGCGCCGCGTATGCACCCGTCGGACGTGGACTGGTGCCTTATGAAGCGGACTTTAATGCGTTCACAAGTCCTCCTGTGAAACTTGACGCTTTCAGTACGCAGTATTGCTCCTTCTTGCCCTCCAATTCCCCAGCTAAATGTTGCAGACGAGCAAGAGCATCAACGACCAGACCACGTTAGGCAGTACAACCACAATCAGTATCCATCGATGCACATTCGCAACCCGCCGCAGCCGGATCGTCGTCCGTTCGACCCATCACGCTTTGCAGAGAATCCCACTCCTATCGGACAGTCAAGCTCCTCCCCTTGGGCTCGTCCTTCGCAATCCAGCCCAGCGTTGAATGCAAGCCAGCGTCAACCTGCAGCGTACGAGCCTGTAAGGCACCCTGGACCGCCCATGACTCGGCTTTTGCCGCCTTATCACGAGGAGGCTCCCCGCTATGAGCCTATCAGTGTGGAACAGCTCGAAGAAGAGGGATTGTGTAGGGAGTCAGTCAGGCAAGATGTTGTGCGAGCGGGCCCGCCGCGCCACGCTTCAACCCAGCAGTTTGCGGTCTTGAAGCATGCCAAGGCCGGCCCGCCGGTTGTCCAAGGTGTCAGCCTTGTGCCGACGCATGAGCTGCCAGATCGCTTCCGCTCTATCTTTCCATTCGCGCTGTTTAATGCCGTGCAGTCCAAGTGTTTTGAAGCAGTGTACAGAACTAATGACAACTTCGTCTTATCTGCGCCCACCGGCAGCGGCAAGACTGCAGTACTTGAGCTGGCGATCTGCGGTCTCATCAACGGCTACTCCAACGGCTCATTCAAGATCATCTACCAAGCGCCGACGAAATCACTGTGTGCGGAGCGCCAGCGTGACTGGCAAGCCAAGTTCGGTCCGCTAGGTCTCGAGTGTGCGGAGCTCACTGGAGACACGGACTTCGCACAGTTGCGCCATGTCCAGCATGCCAGCATCATCATCACGACTCCGGAGAAGTGGGATGGCATGACGCGAAAGTGGAAGGATCATCAGAAGCTCATGCAGATGGTCAAGCTCTTCTTGATCGATGAAGTCCACATTCTCAAGGAAGACCGAGGCGCGGTCCTCGAGGCCATCGTATCGCGTATGAAGTCCATCGGCTCAGATGTACGCTTCCTCGCCCTCAGCGCCACCGTACCGAACTCCCAGGACGTCGCTGTGTGGCTCGGTAAGGATCCAATAAACGCGCATTTACCGGCCATCCGCGAGCGTTTTGGCGAAGAGTTCCGGCCAGTCAGACTTCAGAAGCATGTCCACGGCTACCAAGGACATAGCAATGACTTCGCCTTCGAGAAGATGCTGAACGCGAAGCTGCCGGAGGTCATCTCAAAGTGTTCGCAGCGTAAGCCCATTATGGTCTTCTGCTTCACCCGCGCCTCTAGCGTCGAAACAGCCAAGCTCCTTGCGAGTTGGTGGGCCACCAAAGGCCCGAAAGAGCGCCTCTGGTCCGCGCCACGGAGCCGCCTCGTAGTAAGCAACCGTGACCTTAGGGACACGATCTCCGCTGGTGTTGCCTTCCATCATGGCGGGTTACAGATCCAAGACAGGACTGCAGTTGAAAAAGCCTACCTTGCCGGAGAAGTCAACGTCATATGCTGCACCTCCACCCTGGCCGTTGGTGTCAACCTGCCATGCCACATGGTCATTGTCAAAGGCACAGTAACTTATCAGACGAACCAAGTAGCGGGTCTGAAGGAGTATTCTGATCTAGAGATCATGCAGATGCTTGGACGTGCTGGAAGACCACAATTCGACGACAGTGCAGTAGCTGTGATCATGACAAGGCTCGAGAAGGTGCAGCGCTACGAGAAGATGCTCACAGGACAAGAGATCCTCGAGAGCTGCTTACACCGCAACCTGACGGATCATCTCAACGCAGAGATTGGGCTGGGTACAGTCACGAATGTGGCGTCAGCCAAACGGTGGCTGTCCGGCACCTTCCTCTACGTACGCCTGAAGGAGAATCCTGACCATTACCAATTGGCTACCGCCGCTTCCGGCCATAGCCTGGACGAGCGTCTTGAGAGTATTTGTCGCAACTCTATCGCTGAGCTTCAAGAAAGCGACCTCGTCACAGCTTCGCCCACTCTCCACAGCACTGAATTCGGCGATGCGATGGCTCGCTACTACGTCCAGTTTCCCACCATGAAGGTGTTCCTGGGTCTACCACCAAGAGCCAAGATATCAGAGATTCTGTCCGCTATTGCTCAAGCGTCTGAATTCCGAGAAATCCGTTTCCGTAGCGGCGAGAAGAGCGTTTACAAGGATCTGAACAGGAACTCTTCGATAAAATTCCCGATTCCGGTCAATGTGGATCTGGCTGCCCATAAGGTCTCATTGATCATTCAAGCTATACTAGGCGTGATCGACCTGCCGACTGAAGACAGCAAGCACCGCGCTGAATTCACTTTGGCGAAAGCGGTGATCTTTCAGCACGCACACCGTCTGATCAGATGCATCATCGATTGCCAGCTCCACCTTAACGATGCTGTTTCCGCTCGTAATGCTTTGATGCTGGCTCGCAGTATTGGCGCTCAAGTCTGGGATGACTCGCCGTTGCACATGAAGCAGCTTGAGGGGATAGGCATCGTGGCAGTCCGCAAGCTTGCATCAGCTGGGATCAAGGCCATTGAGGACATCGAAAGTGCCGATGCGTCGCGTTTAGAGACGATTATGTCTCGCCATCCACCGTATGGTGCGCGGATGCAAGAGCGTGCAAGAGCATTCCCCAAGCTGAGAGTCACCCTGAAGGCTATCGGTAAGCCGGTCGTTAAGAAGAGCGAGCACGTCTCGATCAACGTCAAAGCGGAAATCGGCTTCCTGAACGAGAAGACGCCGGAAGCCTTCCTCAAGCGAGCAGTCTATATCTGTCTGCTCGCCGAAACCTCCGACGGCCAAAAGGTGCACTTCGCCAGAATATCGGCGAAGAAGCTTGACAAGGGTCAGGACCTAATCTTCACAGTTAACCTGACGAGTGCGAACCAGTCGATCCGAGCGTATGTGATGTGCGACGAGATTGCCGGCACGGCACGGCAGGCACTGCTTAAGCCTGAGATTCCCGCAAGTGCATTTCCGCCGCCGAAGACGGCCGAAGAGATGAACAAGCAGCGGAGCCAGGTTATTCGCGCTGAGAACTCATCAAAGCGACGAGCCTCCCGAGGCACTACCGACATAAGCGATGAGTTCGGCGATGCGGATATCGATGATGCAGACCTGACGCTTGCTGAAGGAACTGGCTTTGTTGATATTGACGACCTTCATCTTAGTGGCGACAACGAAGGAGCACAGCGAAAGAAGCAGAAGACCTTTCATGACGCCGATGCTCCCCCAGAGCATCAAGCACTTCGACTACCAAACGGTAACTGGGCCTGCAACCACGCGTGCAAAGACAAGACATCCTGCAAGCATTTCTGCTGCCGCGAGGGGGTTGACAAGAAGCCCAAGCCGCCGAAAGTACGCGAGAGCAAGAAGCAATCGGAGGAAGCTCGACTGGATTCGAAGCAAACAAAACTGTCTCTGCCGGCGTCGAAGAGGTCAGATCTGCATACACAGACGTTCTCAACCACCAAAAGCACGCAGTCTTCCGCAAAGCGCACAGTATCCGACTCCCGCGAGATGCAAGACCTCAATCGCTTGCACAACGGTGTCAAGTCAGCGACGCCGCAGGTGCCTATGCTTTCGAATGCTCCGGCGAGTACTCTGAAAGGCCACACCAAACCATCGCTGAGCTTCTTCGGCTCCCATGGATCGAGTGAGTACGGCACCGATGCCTTCGAGGTTGAAAATACATGGACGGCGGTGAACGATACTAACACGCAGCTGGCGACCCGCATGAGCCCACCCAGACAGGCATCCGACCTCATGAGCATAGATGATCTCCTCCACCCCCGTGATGGAGAACGTGTGGATGCCGATCGGGTTGGAGAAGGTGGTGGCGACAGTCCTGTCGACCTGCCGCAATCCACTGACGAACAGAGCCCGTTAAGCGAAGACGTCTGGCTCGTGGAGCGCAAGACGGACGATCATACCGTTGCGCTTGCGCCAAATACTCCGCTTCAGGCTGACGCCTACGCGCTCCGAAGCGAAGATCAGGAGGGCAGTGGAATGCCGATATTTGTGGGCATCAGCACCGATTCGGCTCCTGACTCTGGTGCTAGTGCACTGGCGACACAGACTCGCCTGCTTGACCACACCCAGCGCCCCGTGACGCCCAATAAAGCGCCCGCTCTGCCCTTCGATGTCGAAAACGGGATACCAGCAATGGAAGAACAAGCCTCCGAGACCGATGAGCTGGAAGCGTGGTTCAACAACGAGTTCGGAACTGAACGCTTCACGTTTGTCCGGTGAGGTTGTTCGTAACTATTTCGCTGGGGCCATGTGCGCGGTGCGCAGCCTGTTATGGCTGGCTAACATGCCAGCGTTTTCGAGACGCTATCGTTCGGGGCTATAGCACATACCCGCAATCTCTTGCCGTAGCTAGTTTAATATACACGCCGTCACCGGCAGGAACCGCGTAGTCCACTTTTGCCGCCCACTCTTGGTCAGGTGAATACTCCGTAACTCCATCCGCTGGGCCCAACCTGTCGTACTCCCACAGCCTTCCGGAACACATCATGCCGTCTCCAGTGCAAGATCTCATAACTACTAGCCGTCGTCTCCGCCGGACTGTGGCCCACCACCCCTCGATCTCTTTCCGTCACCGGCTCCACCATCACCATCATGAGCACGCTTCTGGCCTGCGGCCGCATTACCACCACGACCGCCGGCAGGACCTCCGCCACGTCCGCCACGGCCTGCATTACCACCTCCGCGCGGAAGCCCCGATTGTTGGTTTGCGGCGCCCTGGATGCTAATGCCCGCACTACCGCCGCCACGGTTGGGACCTGCGCCTCCACGCGGAATGCCGCTGCCGCCACGTGGAATACCACTGCCTGGCGCTCCCCTTCCGGCCAGGCCGGTAGGATTGGGCCGCTGTTGCTGCGCGCCGACCGGACCGGTGGGCGTGAACGCCGGAGCTTGAGGGTTCGGCGGCAAGGTACCGCTTGGACGGCGGGCAGGTTGCGCCAGAGCAACAGCTGGCTGGCTTGGCTGGCCGAAGGTCCCGCCAGTTGGGGGTGCAGAAGGCTGCCCGAATCGTAGCGGCGCTGTTGTGGGTGATTGCGCGGTACTACCGGGCGACTGAACCGCGCCAAATCGCTCCTGCCTCGCTTGAAGCTTGGCTGCTTCCGTGACATTTGGCGTCTGTTCGGTTGCTGGCGCTTGTCCTTGCGTTTGTGATGCTACGGTCGGAGATGGTGGCACGCCCGGAGTTGTAGTCGTAGTACCAGCCGGAGGCGCTGGCTTGGGCGCTTGTGGTGCCGGCTTAGCCTTGAGAGCAAGCTCCCACACCTCCTTGACCGGCTTGTCTGGCGTTTCTTCCGCAGCTTTCTTCACCACGTTAACTTTGGCCATTGCCATATCCCTCTGGCCGATTTGCAGCTTCGCCTTCAGCGCAGACGTCTCATATGCCTGCTTAACAGCGACCTCTTTCTCCTTATCTTTAGCCTCAAGCTTCCGCTTCAGCTCCTCGATCTCTGCAGCACTGCTGTCGGCCTGAACAGGCTCAGCTGGGCCGGCGTCTTGCTTAGCGCCGATCTCCGCCTTGAGTTGAGTGATCTCTTCGGTAAGCTTCGCAATCCCTTCTTCCCGCTCTTGCAGAGTCTTGGTGAGTTTCTCCGTCTCGCTAGCAACGCGCCTGGCAATGTTAGTGCGTAGGACCGCTTGCACGCGAGGGTGACTCTTCATCAGCTCATTCGCTTGCGCATCAGAAAGCTCAAAGGTCGCCATATCGGCATTGTCTTCCGGCTTGACCATTGTCGTTCCGCCTTCCGCCTTCTGCACGGCAGCGTCGCCGGTCCTCTGCAGACGCTCCATCTCTGTTTTGTGGATATTCTTAAGCTCTAGCACGGCAGCTTCGTGCTCTGTCTTGACCTTTTGCAGCTCGGCTGAGTGTTGGGCAATGAGTTCTTGCTGTGCTTCAGCGCGCTGTTTCTCCCGTGTCTCGCGTAATTGACGCTTCAGGCTCTCTTTCATATTATCAATGCGTCGATTGCAGTCCTCATCCTTCTGATGCAAGGCGAATTGGTGCTGAGCTTCCATCTCCGACCGAAGCTTGTCGACCTCGGCCTGTACTTGCGCTGCCGTGAAGCGCTTCGACTCACTGTCACCGTCCACATCACCATCGGCATTAGTGTGGGCAGTGACGGTCGCCGCTGAAGTCGTGGTAGTCGTTGCCGCATTGGCACGCAGAGTCTCAACCTCCTGCTGAGCAGTCGCAAGGTCCTGCCGGAGCTTTTCCAGCACCTCGCCGTCTTGCGCCGCGGTCGTATCCTGCGGCTGTGAGGTTCCACCATCAGCCTGTTGCTGCTGAGCACCCTCCGCTTGCTGCTGTAACTCAGCAACTTGCCCCTCAAGCTCGTTCACTCTAGCCTGCAACGTCGCGACTTGGCCATCCAGCTCCTCGGCCCTTGCAGCATGCTCAGCGGCGCCCCTTTCGGCCTCCGCAATGCGCGCATGTAGCGCTGCATCACCATGCTGACCATCCTCCTGCTCAACCTCCTGCACCTCACCCTCCTCCGCCGAACCCTTCGTCCTCATCTCCTCAAGCTCCTTCTTCGTCCGCTCGAGCTCAGCGTTCGCGCTCTCCAGATCAGCAGTAAGGCGCTCCTTCTCCGTCCTCAACTCACGCTTCTCGTCATTCTGCTTGCGATTTTGATCCTTCGCCTGCGTACGGAAGCGTTCGAGCACCTCAACTCGTTTCTTCACATCGTCTTCCAGCTCCGCCACGCGCTCTTTAAGCGGAGTCTGCTCGCTCTCTAGTGCCGCCTTCTCAGCCTGAAGAGTCTCGAGTTGCGTCTTGAGACTCTCCAGCTCCGCCGGGTCGACGCGGTCATACTTTGAAATGATGTTATGCGTCCGCTCGCGCCAGTGGTCGCGATCTGATCGCAGAAGCTTGAGCTCGCCCTCTTGGCCTTCAAGGTCAGCCTCCAACTTTCCGCTGCGGGCTTTGAGCGGTTCAATTTCGGCAAGTAAGCGGTCGATCTCGGCCTTGCTCTCCGCCAGTTGTTTGCTTAACCGCTCATTCTCCGCTCTCAATGTGATGTTCGCCTCCCGGTTGGTATTGAGCTCATTAATCTTCTGCGCCAACAGGTTAGTCGAAGTATCCGACGCAGACTGCTGGGTCGCAGCCCTCCGCTCCTCCTCCAGCTTTTGCTTCGTCCCGTCCAGCTGCGCGAGCGTGTGATCGAGACTCTGCTGCAGGCGTTTGTTCTCCTGGAGGCTAAGTTCGTACTGCACATCCACGATATCCTTCTCGCGGCGCAAAAAACGCACAAGTTCTTCCAGATTGCCCGTGTCGGCAGCCTCGGTACCTTCCGCAGCGACGCCAGAGACACGGCGCCCTTCCCTCAGCGCCTTGAGCTCGGCAGAGAACGAGTCCATTTGCCGGTGCAGTACACGATTCTGCGCATCGACTTCCTCGCGCCTCCTCTTCACATCCTCGAGCTCACGCTCGAAACGCTCCCGCTGCTCCGCCCAGCTTTCCTCACCCAGGCCCAGCCGCTGCTTCGCCGCTTCCGCTTCCGACCTGAGCCCGGCAACTTCGCTGCGCAATTCATTGTACTCCCGACGTACGCTCTGCAGATGCTCCGCAGCGCGGCCGTGCTTGACCAGCTCGTCTTCGTAGGACTGCTGTGCCTGCTGGGCGATCTCTGCTTGAGCTTTGAGGTCCGCGAGGAGCATCTTCTTCTCCTCGACATGCTTCTCAGCGTCATCTTTCAGGCTGGCAAGTTGGGTTTCATACTCAGCCCTCTGGGCCGCAAGAGACCGATCGGCATCCTGCTGCTTCGTGCGCAGCTCAGACACCTCCGCATTGGTAGTCGTAAGCTCGTCGCCAAGCTCCTTGAGCCGCTGTTCGAGCTCCCTAATGCTCGCCTCCTTTTCCGCAAGCGCAGCATCAGACTCCGCTTTGAACTGCTCGCTGGTCTCAGTGATACTCGCGAGCTGCTCCTCCGAGCTCTGCGCAATGGCACGGTACTGCTCGATCTCATGCAATTTCGCCTGGACCTCGTTCCTGGCAAGTTCGAGATCGCGCTTCAGATCTGATACTTCGACGGCCAGTCGCTGCTCCGCTGGTAGCTCGTCTTCCACCTCACCGTTCTGCTGCGGTCCTTGCGCGGGGCGTGGAGTAGGCCGAGGCTGCAACGCCGCCGCCTTCTCCTCAGCCGCTTTCAGGTCGATTTGCAACTCGTGCACGCGAGCTTGCAGCTGGTCCCGTGATGTCTCAGCGGCCACAAGCTGCTCGCGGACATTGCCGAGCGACTTGACGAGGTCATCAATGCGGGTCCTGCTCTGGCCTTCTTCGTACTCCCGTCTGAGCACCGCCTTCTTGCCATCTTCAATCTCGCGCTCCAGCTTCTCTTTTGCCTCCTTAAGCTCCGTCTCCAGCGCATCAATGCGGCCTTGCAGTCTCCGCCGACTTTCGCTTTCGCTCAACTCGCGCTCATTCTGCAGGCTTTGAAGATCTGTGACGAGCTTATTGAGCCGACTCTTCTCGTCCATAAGGTTCCTGTTGTCTTCGGTCAGGCGAGCTTCGATCCTCTTCCACAACTCCTTCTCGGCCTTGGTGTTAGCATTCTCGTTCCGCAGACTCTCAGCCAGACTCTTTGCTTCAACCAGATCTTCGGTAAGTTGTTGCGCATGCAGATCCTGCTTGGACGCATTCTCCATAAGCTGCTGCGTGCGCTTGTTAAGTTGCTCTTGCTCGCTCCTGAGCGCATTGTAGTTGTTCTGCAACATGCTGTATCGGTCGTTGGCCAGCGTGAGCTGAGACTCTACCCTAGCGACATTCGCTTGCAGCGTAGACTTCTCCCGCGTCAGAGTATCGGCCTGTTCCTTCAGCATTCGCCGATCCGTGGCCGACTCATCACGGTACTGATCGAAGAACTTCTGCTGCTCCTTGACCAGCTTGTTAAGGTCGTCCACATCCTTCGATCGTGGCGTAGGTGGCACATCTCCAACACCACGCTGCGGCGTAGCAGGCGGGACGCTCTGGCCAAACAAAGCCTGCTGCTCACTGTCATTGAGTGGTAGCTGGCCACGATGTTGAAGCATACGACGGAACATGTCGCGCTCCTTGACATAGCTGTCAATCTGCGTGACGGTTGCATGGAGCTCATCTTGCAGTCTCTGCACTTTGCGCTTTAACTCCTCATTTTCTGAAACATGAGCGGCGTTTTGACGCTCTTTCTCCTGCGCCTCTTCGCCTTCCAGCCTGTCGCCCAGAGTCTCCACAAGCCGGAGCATGTTTTGATTCTGCTCCTGCAGTTCGGAGACATTGTGGTAGATCACCAGACGCTCGGCAATGAGGCGGCCAACGTCAGTCATAGACTCCAACGCACCGTCGGTGAGCTCACCACGAGCCGCACGCTCCAGTTCCAGCCTCTCATTTGCAGACATCTCACCCAGGCCTTGATCCCTGCTTTGAATCTCGACAAGTAGGATCTTGAGCTGAGCCGATAAGTCGCGGAGCTGTTGACGAAGGATGTCACCCTCCCGGGCGGCCGCAGCAGCCTCGGACCGCCAATGCTCGGTCTCATGGACGGCGGCTTCACGGGCACTGTTAGCATCGTCGAGCATGGTGGAGAAGCTGAGGACTTCCTGCTCTAAGCGCTCTTGCTCGTTGCGCATCTCCTGGAGTTCCGGCGTGCGGTTCTCTATCTCGTTGCACAGTTCGTCCAGCGCCTCTTGCAGTTTCGTGGAGCGGCGCTTCTCATCAGCGAGCTGTTGCTGAGTTTCGGTATAATTGGCGTATAGCTGTGTAAAGCTTACGCCACCGATCGTTTTCTTTAGGCTGCCGGGTAATGCAGATGGAGAACCAGCCCTTGATGGAGTGTTCGGGCCGCCATTCCGCATTGGCGTGCCAGGTGCGGACAAGCGAGGTTGCTGCTCCAGACGCTCGACTTGCAACTCCAACTCTGCCACTCGTCGCTCTGCTTGCTCCTTGTCGCCCCGCTCAGTCTCGATCTCCGCTTGCAGGCGACCGATCTCGTCTGCAGCGTCATCCTTCATTTGGTCGATCTGACCTTGTACTTCTTGCAGTCTCGCCTTATGCGTGGATGCACTCTGCGCTTGTAGCTCAGCCAACCTCTTGGTCGCATTCAACTCAGTCTTGAAGTCCTGCTCCTTTCGGGCCGCATCTTCCTGCAAGCTCGCGATCCGCGCGAACGCCTCGTCAGCCTTAGCCTGCGCTTCATCCAGGCGCTGTCGCAAGGTAGTTTCGGTGCGCTTAAGAGTCTCTACAGTGGCCGTGCTGTCCTCGAGTTCGCGCTGCAGGCTTGCTATGCGTGCATTGCGCTCTTTGCGAAATTTGGCGTGCTCTTGAGTACGGGTTTGTAGCTCGTTGCTGTGCCACTCCTGGTTCTTTTTCAGAAGATCAATCTCCTGCTGCAAGGACTGCTCTTTGAACTTCTGCGACGATGCAGCGTTCTCTAACGACTGGTTGCGTTCTTCCAGTTGGCCGATCTCACGGCGAAGAATGAGTAGCTTGCCATGCTGCTCGGACAGCTCGTTCGCCAAGCGATCTTTCTCACCGGACTTACTCTCCACGAGAGCCAAAGCATCGCGATTCGAAGCTTCTAGCGTCTCAATGCGTTGCCTCAGGGTTTGCGTCTCTGAGGAAGAAGAAGAAGTGGACGCGCGAAGCTGCTCGAGCTCACTCGCTAAGCTCTCACGTGCCGCTTCCGCTTCAGTGAGCTTCTTCCGCAGCTCGTCATTTTCTTTGACGTGCTTCGTCACCTGACCTTTCTGTGCCTTTACTTTACTTTCGGACGTCCTCACAATACTCTCCAGCTCAACATCCACTTTCACCTTGTCGGACTTGAGCGCGTCAAACTCCTGGGCCTTGGTAATGAGCGACGCAAGTAAAGAGCGAAGAAGCTCAGTTGTTGGCGATTCCAACAGTGTCTGAAGGTCGCTCTCGGGGAAGTCGTAAGCGGTTGCGATATAAGGCAAATCGTCTGCGGCCAGATCGCCGGCCTGGGCGCGTGTGCGCACCATGTCGCGTGACGTGCTTGTCGGCCGCTTACGTTGTGACCATCGTCCGCCAGAGTAGCATCTCCCTACACTCGCATCAGTACAGAGTGGACATGTCGCAGCTGAAGGAGCGCAGCAGATTGTGTATATCTTGGAGTCGACCTCGAGAGACGCGGTGGACGAATGCGGTTCATGCAAAGACGCTTGGGCCAGCAAGCAGCGGGTACGGCCCGTCGCTTTGCCGCAACTACTCACTCACTCGTGCAATTCACAGCCGCCCAGCCAGCGACCTTCACCGCCGCGCAACCAAGTGAAGTGTAATCTGTTCTGGAATATCACACTGCGGGCATCTCTTCGCTATGCTGTAAAACTGTACTCAGTGGACGAGGTTTCCCGAGCTTTCCGCTGTCGGCCCGAGGTTTGAACAGCGGAACTGGTCCGCTGGTCGGCCCAAACGCGCGAGCTAGCTCATTGGGAAGCTGACAGGTTGCCCGATCTTACCATTGATCGTCACCGACTGCTGAGTCGGAAATGAACATGCAGTGCAGAAGCAAACGCTAGGACATCGTCTCTGTTTCCAACAATGTCAACAACCGGCCAATTCTCGTCTAAGAACCCAACCATCAAGCGGATACTGAAGGAAGCATCTGAACTCGCCAACCATTCCTCTGCAGACTACCATGCCGCACCGTTAGAAGCAGACCTATTCGAATGGCACTTCACGCTACGTGGTCCACCCGCACCCTCACCATTCGAGGGGGGTGTTTATCACGGTCGCATCGTGCTACCGCCGGCATACCCGCTGAAACCACCTAGCTTCCGCTTTCTGACGCCCACCGGCCGCTTCGAAGTAAATCGGGAGATCTGTCTCAGCATCAGCGGGCACCATGAAGAGACGTGGCAGCCTGCGTGGGGCATAAGGACGGCTTTGGTCGCGATACGCTCGTTTATGGATACGAGCGCTAGCGGGCAGCTAGGAGGGATGGAGGCGAGTGAGGAGGTGAGAAAGAGGATGGCGGGGCAGAGTGCGGGGTGGAAGTGTCCCGCGTGCGCGAAGACGAATGCTGAGATCATGAGGGAGCAGGAGGAGACGGTTAGGGAGCAGGGGGCGGAGGCCGAGATGGAGGAGACGGTGCCGGAGGAGTTGCGGTTGGCGTATAGGGAGGATCTAGCGCAGAAGCCCGAGCCTGCTAAGGAGACGAATGGAGGAGCGAAGACGCCTGCTCTCGCAGCACCAGCGAGTGAGCCAAACATACAAGCCGAAAATGCGTCACCGCAGCCAGCACCAGCACCACAAACTCAAGCAGCACCGCAGCAACACCCCGCTCAACCACCGCAACAGCAGCCCGCCCAGCCACAGCGGCAGAACGAGGAAATACCGCCTTGGATCGACAAAGCCATTTATGGTGTGGTGGGAGCTTTGGTGTTTTTGGTTTGGCGGAAGTGGTTTTGGTGAGCTCACCAGCTCAAACCCATCAAGAAGATTTATTGTCATACATGCTCACTTTAGCGTGGCGCGAGCGGAGTTAAGCAGAAACCGGAGTCTGCTTCTTTCGTCTATGAGCGAAGGACGTCCTTCTGAACCTTTTTACTGTACACTGATTAAGAGGTAAAGTAGAGCCCGGGAAGCTTGTTGTATAACTGTCCGCAGTCAGAGGACGACACCCTTTAGTAGGCGATGAACCTATGTAGGCGCGCTGCGCATTCTCCACAGAGTCAGTACTTTTTCGCCTTCGGTCAACAAGACGCCTGCACGATGCGAAGGCGACGGTATGGTGATGTTCATATCGAAAGTGAGGTTCAAATGACGTTACAATGGCTCCCCTGGCGCACGGACTTCCAGCCGACAGCTCCAAGCTTAACTGCCAGCCTGCATCGACTTTCTTTATGCGGAGCTCCAACAAAGTCCACGATAATCCTTCCTATTCACCCACCACTACCATGTCGATAGCACGCGCGAGGGCCTTGAAAGGCCTTCAATCCGCCTTTCGATCCTCAACCGGCCGCGCAACACCCAGAGTCTCCGCTCCTTCACGAACAGCGCTCCGCGTCGGCAGACGCTACGCCAGTGGTGGAGACAGCCATGGAGCACCCGCACCCGACTGGCCATGGTGAGCCTGGCGCCATATGAGCATGTATGCGACACGAGGTCATCTGACGGAATTACAGGGCCGCCGGTGCCGTTGTAGTCACCATCCCGGCATGCTGGTATCTATGGCCGAGCACGCATGCCGACGCCGGACATCACGGTGATCACGACGAGCATGCCGAGCACGCTGAGGGCGGCGAGGAGCATCATGAGGAGGAGGAGAAGGAGGAGGCACCTCAAGCAGACACGGCACCCGGCGAAGAAGCACCGAAGCCGGAAGGTGAGGAGTCTCAAGAGCAGGGCGAGCAAAAGGACGAGTCTGAGGAGCAAGGTGAGAAGAAGGAGGAGTCTGAGGAGCAAGGTGAGAAGAAGGGGGGTCCTGAGGAGCAAGGCGAAGAGAAAGAGGAGTCCGAAGCCGACAAGCCCTCAAAGCGTGCTCAGCCTTCGAAGAGCATAGAAGAAACTGACCAACCAGCCGGCGTCGAGGGTCAGGGCATGCCGAAGACATCAGACGCGAACAAGAAGTCTGAGCCGGACGAGGGTAGTGAACCGAAGGAAGGCGGACCTTCAAACACGGGCGGCGCACAGTTCAAGGGTGGCGTGAGGGAGGACTCACCGGGCTCAGGTGACGAGCGCAAACGCGAGCCGGACAGCAAGGGCGCGTACAAGAAGCGTATCGACTCGGGACTGCAAAAGAATCTGGGCGGAAACGACGAGCAGTTTGACGAGAAGGGCAAGGAGACGGTTTGTCACCCCGACTTCCACCCTGCAGAGGCACACGTAGTGCAGAATCAGATGCTAACTGGCTGTAGGCTGCATCCGCCAAACCACCAAGGAAGGGCTCCGAGGGCGAGATCAGCGGCAAGCAGGCAGGTCTATCCAACACGCCTACCCGCCATTCGTTGCAGATTGACAAGCATGACGACGCGTCAACAAAGCCGGAGGGTACCCCGGACACGGCGAAGAGTATGGGCACGGTTGACCCGAGTCGGCCGGCGAAGTAGAGAACTCTCGGATGTATTAAGACAGTTGCTGCTGCGGCGAAAGCTCGAGCCAGGCGCTAGTCTGATGCGACATCAGCGAGATATTGGGCTTCGCTATCGTAGAAGCTCGCTGTACATATGTGCATGTAGGTTTACAAAACAACTTCAGTATATTGATGGTAAGAGCACATCGTTGCTATCAACTCACACTACGGGATATTGCCAAGGATAGACCGCGTCCCTCACACACCGCGATCGCTTCTTCTGCTCACTTTGCATCCCCCCCTTCCTAACTCAATAGCCTTTCGGGAAGTTCCGACTTGGTCAAAACGAGTTGTTACATCCAAATTGACAGACTTTGCGTATCAGATTCAACAAGTGGAGGTGTGAGCGACAAGTCACTTCTAACGGCGAATTTCGAACGGTATGTCGTCTATCGCATCATCTCTAGGAGCTTTGTCTCCTAACATCAACCAGGCCGACATGGATCGGTCACCGCTCAGGCAAATTGCCACCGGAGCTGAGAAACCGCATCTACGAGCTAGTCCTATGCTGGCACGGCGCTATAGTGCTTGAACCAGTCTCGTTCTCTCCGCGCACGAAGTTGGTGACAGCACAAGGACCATATGTCGCAATTACTGCCACTTGTCGCCAGACCAGGACCGAGTCACTACCTATTCTTTATGCGCTCAACGAATTCGAGCTCAATACGCAGGCACTCCTCACGCTTTGCGACTCGCTGGAAACGAGCGATGCCAAAGCGATCAAACTCCAATGCACACTCGATCACGTGCATAATTTCTGCGTCCGAATCCACTCTGCCACCAAGGGACGCCATCGACCCGTCACCGTCACGCTTCCCTCCATACGTGCGCGAGTTTGCTTCCCTCACGGACCCGGGCTCATCCTGAGCTCGCTTCACAGCAGCCTCGCTCATTGTGGACAGGCGGTGGGCAATGTCTGCTACAAGCTTTTGATGGAGTTGCCCATGAAGATGTCCGGAGTCGCGGATGGTAGGTACACTAAGACACTGCGGAACCTCCAGTATAACTTTCGCATGACAGAAGAAGCAAGCACCCAAGCGGACCTTGCGGAAAGCTTTCGATTGTCCAAGCCACCTTACGGCACGAAGACTACAGTGGGGCAAAGAGCTCGCCAATGAGAGCTACCTGAGTAGGGTACACGCGAACGTCGTTCGGGCTTTCATGCGGCAGTCAGAGCCGGCAGCCACCATGGAGCTGTGAAGGAAGGTGACTATAAGGATTGCAAGGCTTTTGGAAATTAGGTGTGCTAGGTAAGGCTGGCATTGGCTATGCCATGGTGGTGACCGCTCCAGGTGATGGCAGTGAACGCGCTCTCTGCAACCGAGAAGGTTTCGTGATCTTTTGTAAAAGCAAAACGTATCAACAGAGGCAGCTCTCAAAATCTCTTAGTCCGAATCTGCTGTCAACCACAGGTACACATTGCAATTGAAGCGAACGCTCTGCCCGGCGCTGAGGCGTCTATGACGTACTGAGACCTCTGCACAAGGCGCCCACACTAAACAGAGAAGTAACCCCTCGGTGCATTTGACACATGCTCTACAATTGACTTCCACGTCCGTTATGCGTGCTGTAAAGCTGGTGCATCATCCAGCGCGCACAACATCCAGGGCGCGTATGTTGTCGGCACCGGTGCTCGTGGAGAGCAACCCATACTGTGTTCTGCCATCTCAACACTTCTTGTCCGATGGACAGAGGTTGGGGTCCGCTCACGGATTGACTCGTTCGCCAGAAGCGGCGGTCCGCAGGCTCGCGTGAATGAGCTTGCTCCGCACAAACTCGCCTCGACTATGGCTTCTGCACCAGCGAGGTTGACTATGCTCTCTGGGCGGCGCCACGGTTGGCAGATTCGTGCAGGGTGCAATGAGCCGAAGAAGGGCATCCAAACACAACAGCGGCTCAGATTAGTCCGTGATCAGGAAGTATTCCATTGACGAACGGCCGACTGTCTGTGCCTGCCCTTTGTGTCATGGGCGCAGCGTCAGCCAGGCAAAAGTCCTTGACTCCACCCTTCCAATCACTGATCCTCCCGTCTCGGATGCGTACCACTACCACCCGAACGTCCTCGTCTTCGATATAGCTGACTCGCCCACCGTCGCCCATTGTGCTACCACTTCTTGACTGTGATGGGCTTGTACTGAAGACATCCTGTCTCTGCTCAGTCATACCATTGCTCTCGAAAGTGTTGTTGGCAAGATGTTGCTCTTTGCACCACCGCTCTTCGTCGGTTCCCGCGGGTAGCACAGCAGCCTCACCGTTGATGGTAGCTGAGATGCTGCTCATGGCCGCCGAGTTCATCTGCATAAGCACTGTCGCCAAGCTGCTTGATCGTCCTCCCACCGGGCTTCGTTCACGGTCTGAGCCGCTTGTTCCCACATTCGGCGGCCGGCTTGAGACCCAATCGTGCACCAGTAAGCTTACGTTTGGGTTCTGAAGGAGATTGATAGTCTTCTTCGAGGACGGGTTGGAGGTCATGATGATCAGCGGACCGGAGGGGAGGTGTGAGTAGCCGGGGTGAGATGGCAGGTAGGTGTAGTTCATCAGGCTAACGTGAGGACGGTTGTTGTTGCAGGTCGCTAAATGGAGCTGTGGCCATGTAATGCTTGATCAGCTCAAGCCAGATACAAACACATTCACGTAATATACGTACAAAGCGTGCGTTTTGAAGACATGTGACTACTTCGTCCGGCAGCTTGTCAGAGATGGTTGGGTTCGAAGAGGCGCTCGTCTCCCAAGTTAACGGCGGTTGTGCATCAGCCATGATTCTAGCAGTTATGAGTGTATGTGTCTGACGGTCGCGCAAGGAGCTGATCGCTGTGATGTTCTGCAGATCAGGAATATGAAGGTGCTTGGACCAAGTACTCCCAATGAGGAAGTTACAGGCATCTGCCTTCAAGCTCCGCCGTTCATGCGCTTCCCCGCAAAATGCAACAACCAGCCTCGATCGTTGCTGACTCCGCACGCCCTCGCGCATTGATTGTTCGTCGGCCTCTACGTTGCACACAGATCTCGAAATCATTCACTATACACATACCAACGACTTAAGAGGCAGCCCTGAGAGCGTGAAGACCATCCTATGGCCACGGCAACATCATGTCAACGATATCACCAGCTATAGAACGTAGACCAACGCTGCAGGACCGTACACTCTCCGGTTCGCCCGATGTACTGCGGCACGCGCCTCCTTCGCCAAAGCGCAAAAGCTCGGAGAGCGTATTGAACCACGATGGCGAAAACGACAGCTCGAAGAAGGCGAAGAGGCGCAAAGTCAATCATGCCTGCGTGTACTGCCGACGATCACATATGACTTGCGACCTTGAAAGACCATGCGCGCGATGCGTCAAGAGAGACATCGGGCACCTTTGCCATGACGAGCCTCGAGAGCCGCCCAAGCGGACCAAGAGCGAACTTGGGTTAGCAGAGCTTGCACCTGCTCCGGAAGAGGAGCAGGACATACGGCACAGTATAGGTAGCTCGGGTGGTCTAGACGCGGTCCATGGCGCTCTGCCGCCGGTATATGGCGGCGATATGGCCGGCTTGAACGGTAGCATCAGCGCAGCATCCACTCAACCCCAGCAGCAACCGCAGTTGGCGCAGCCCAAGCCTCTGTCGCCTACTCTGCTCCAGCGATCGCAACACCTAACGAACAATACGAATAACATGAACACGCTAGCTCCGTCGTCGACCTTCGATTGGAACAACAACAGCGTCAATGGCCAGTTCCAGGACATGCATCATCTGCACCCGAACTACATGTTCAACACATCTGAGGTTACGAACGAATATAATCTGCTCAATGACTTCCTCTCCAATTCCCTCCTCGACGACGGGGCACTATATGGATCCAATGACGCCGCTGAATCGCTTTTCAACGACCCTCTGCTTACTACCTCTTCGCTGAGCGCGCTGACCAACAACTTCCAACAACTTCCGCCACAGCCGCCACTACTGCCACCGCCACCCCTACAACAGCCACAAATCAATCAAAACGCCAAAGCAGGCGAGGAGATCTCCCGTCCTTCATCCGCCTTCCCCATCTCCGACAAAGCCCGAGATAAGTTCTACATGACCGCTGCCGACCCGGCCGGGCTGGACAGTGCCGGCTCCCGCTTGCACAAGCTACTCAAGGCCAAATACGATGCCGGCATGCTCAAACCATTCAACTACGTCAAGGGTTACGCAAGGCTGCAATCATACATGAGCCGACATCTGCACCCAGGCAGTCAACGCAGGATCTTGGAGCAGCTCAGCAGATTCCGGCCAAAGTTTAGAGAAGCCATGCACTCCCTAACTGACATGCAGCTTGTGCTCGTCGAGATGTGGTTCGAGCGAAGCTTGATGGAGTATGATCGAGTCTTCGCCTCCATGGCCATACCGGCCTGCTGTTGGCGGCGCACAGGTGAGATCTTCCGTGGCAACAGGGAGATGGCTGAGCTGATCGGAGTGCCGATGGATCGGTTGCGGGATGGAAAGATTGCCATTCACGAGATCATTGCCGAAGACTCGTTGGTTAGCTACTGGGAGAAGTTCGGCGCGATTGCGTTCGATCAGACTCAGAAGGCTATCCTGACGTCGTGCTCGTTGAAGAGGCCGGCGCCGGAGCCAGGCGGCGGTGGGGACGAAAGCGCAGGCAACCGTAGCGACGCACCAACGGCCTCTGAAGGGAAAGGGACAGAGAAAGGGGAGGGTGTACGGTGCTGCTTCTCATTCACTATTCGAAGGGATACGCACAATATGTAAGTCACCGTTCGACGCTGGAAGCCGAGATTGTTGCTGACCGTACATGACAGTCCGTCCCTCATTGTGGGCAACTTCTTGCCGATCCCGCCGGCCCGCTCAAAATAAGCACTGTGAGCTTTGTACATACGCAAGCGCTGCTCGACGATCGATACAATGCTACGGTCTTGTGCATTGCACAAATGCAGCTTTTTGGTCCGATGTTGAAAAGGAATTGCCAAGGCTCCAGTGCAAGCTCTAAAGCATCCCGCACCTCAAGCTTTGAGCTCCCTTCACCACGTGCAAAGGTTCCGACAACTCCAATGGTACTTTCGTTCCTGCGCTAAACGCGATACTTGGAGCCATTGAGTCACCCTGCAGCACTTCTGTCAGTTCAGGCGAGCTGCGATCGCAATGGTACCGCGTATAGAAAGGTAGGAAAACCTGCCAAACGCCTGAAACTCATGAGGTAGGACAATTTCGTAGATACTGTCTCGCCATGTCTCTCTTTCTTGTTATTGCCGCCGCCGCACAATGTGCGCTGTTGGCGAGTGCTCAGGCTCCATTAGGCGAGGTGTCTGGTGTTGTACCACTCTCTGGCAATCACTCTGCTGCTACGTTGCCGTTCTGGCAGAACTACACTTACTGCCAAGGTGGGATTCGCATTGTGCTGGACTAGCCAACATATACCGTCGAAACTCCCTAGAATTTGAGTTAACGACGCGTAGGCCGCATCATCGACCCAGCGACAACATGGTCGCCTCTAGCCAACGCTACCATGGTCAAGCTGCAGGTCATGTAGGTCGTATCTAACCCCAAGATATCACCTCCTTCTACCCACTGATGCTGGGAAGGCACCGCCACGGTGCTCGTTCGCCCGCTACTGGTCCAGTGCCTGGTGATTCCACACCATGGTATCAATGCGGCAATCCGGACGAGTTCACCTTCACCAACGAGGGCGACTATCTGGAGCCTGGCCGTTCTCCATACATGAAAGAACAGATCACAATTGATGGACTGTTCAACTACACTTTCTGGCAGGGAAACTGCGACCTCGGCGAGCTTACATCGCTTGGCTCGCTCCGTATGCAGGCTATAGGGCGCACATTGCGGAGCGTCTACGTCGACCAGATCGGCTTTCTGCCACAGCAGATGGATTCCGGCTTCCAGATCAGCCATACCTATATTTGGTAAGCTTCAACAGCCTCTCCTCTTTCGAAGGCGAAGCACGCACTAAGGATATTGTAGGCGCACCCGTGAGTCCGTGGAGAATCTCTTCGCCGGGCTGTACCCAATCCAATACAGACAGCCGACTCAGACCCTCACTATGCACGTCAAGCCGCAAAACATCGAAGTTATGATTAGCAATCCGACTGCGTGCCCGCGCCTGGGTCAGCTAACGACAGCATTCACCACTTCGTCCACATATCTATCTGCGCTCCAGCCGTTTAACGCCCTGCAAAGCACGCTCGTGGCAGCATACGGCACGCAGAACGTCTCCGGCTGGAACACGACGCAGACCCTCTACGACACCGCATCAGCGGAGTACTGCCACGGCTTAGGCACCAAAGGCAATATCACTGGATCGAACATCCAAAGCCTGGTCATCCCGGGCACGGCATCATATCACGAACTCTTCCGAAGCAACCCAATGGCCGAACAGGCCAAGCAGCTTGCTGTTGGGCCCTGGCTGAGCCAGATCCTCGCATCCTTCTACGACCGTAGCACGACGCTCCAAGTCTACTCCGCGCACGACGCCAGTCTGGACATGTTCCTGTCCGTGGTTGCGAACCCGGACTTGCCGTGGCCGCCGTTCTCGTCCAGCGTGGAGATTGAGCTGTGGCAGCATAACACCATGGGCTTGGTCGTGAGGATGTACTATGAGGGTATGATCGTGCCGGCGCATCCGAATCTGAACTGTAGCTTTACGGCTTGTCCGCTGGGGACATTGCAGGCATTCATGAGCAGGTATATCCTGCCTAACTATCGGACGGCTTGCGCGGCGGCGTAAACAGCTGCCGGAGCTTTGCAGGCTACCGTTCGGCATGTCAGCGCGTCAACCTGTCAGCAAGTCAGCATGTTAGAATGAACATGGATATATAAGTCACATATGAGATGTACTTGACAGTTTAGAACGCTTCTCTCGGCCTCCTGCTTCAGTGTCTCCGGCAAGTCTCGCGCGTGGACCGGCAGTTGCAAACGACACCAACACCCTCTCGTCATGTCAAGAACGCATCATTGCCAAGGCGTCGTTTGCGTTCCTTCGCACCGCGCCCCTTCTTGGCATCGGAACGTAAGTCCCCATTAGCGGCGTCAGACACCGCTATGCAGACCTCCTGATGAATCCGAAGCAGTCCACCCTCATCCTCCTCCGCCCACGTCGGAAGCTTTTCTTTGCGGGACTGCTTTGTACCAAGCGTCAAGAGTAGTCCTCGTACGCACCTCGTCGCCGAGAGATAAGCAGTTGGTAATCGTGCTGACCTCTTGAAGATCTCCCGGAAACCTGATCCGAGAGCCCTGGCGAATCCACACAATGAACTCGATGAACAGGTTCCTCATATCCGCGCCATATTCCCTAGCCCATGTATAGACCGCTTGCAGGAACTGCTGAAGATGCCGTTGGTCGGACTGTTGAGGTAAGAGCAGTAATACCGGTAGGACCATTGTCACAGAGGTGATTGCTGCCTGGACGCGGTGAGGATCTCGTGAGCGAAGCGAATGCTGCATTCGAGATATTCGGCGAGGATCTCTTCGGCAAAACCACGTTTCCTATTCACAATCCTGTCGTTAATATCTCTGCCTAGGTACACTCTGAACATGAGGCCGTAGATGACTGATCGGCATTCCTCTCCAATCTGGCGACAAGTCAAAAGGAGGGCGAGTGGCGGCCTTGTTCCGGAGTGAGTCAACGGACGCGGGCGGAAAGATCTTTCACGGCGGCATCGCTTCTCGGACTGCCGGTCGACTGCTTCGACGACCAGCTGATCGCGCTGCGAGCCTCAGGGGCGATTACGCCATCTGTCACATTGCCGGTCAATGGCTTTGTAGCTGATTTGATCGTGCTGCTCGAACACGAACTCGTAGATCCGGTTGCGGAGCTCTGCGGGCAGCTTGCCCAATGACGATCGACCAAGGGCGGTCTGCTTGAATGGGAGACAAGACTCGACGTTGGAAGCTGATGGGAGGAATTTGTCCGCATTGGATTTGTGTTGCTTCTAAGTCATGGGGTCAGCCAACTTCCAGCGTGAACCGTCCAGATATACCGAGCCGTTACCTTCTCGATTCGTGTGGTCCTGATCGGCTTAGCTATCCTCGAGTCGGAGGCCTTGGCAATCTCCCAGACCGTGGTCTGCCTTCGGTTGCGTAGCACAACCATGGCAACTACAAACGTGCGGGGCGATGTCGGCAAGTGTAGCAAGGACTTGTAGTGCAGGACAAAAATCTGGGTTTGTAGATCGCGCGAGACACGTGGCAGGCACTGGTCCGTTGCGCGTGGGAGGCCTCTGGCGACGATGGATCGGAGAGTGACCTATGATATAGTGATCCTGCGAAGTGTACGTGTATGTGGAAGTGAGTCGGAGTCGCCAGAACGAGAGAGGGGACGAGCCTGTCGAAGCCAACAAACGGCAGAATCGGGTACACGCGGCTAGTTGAAGCTGCAATCTCCTTAGCTGTCTATCATTCACAGACTACCAGAGCGCCGTGGCTTCTGCGAAACCTCGGGTCCCGCTCCTGGTGCCCAGTGCCACTTTATCCCGTAGCTGCCTATATCGCTGCGCCAGCGTACTAAACGAGATGACGAATACGGTGCTAGCCCTTTTCAACTGCAGCGGCGCATAGTCACTCACGCTTCTGTCGCAGACTCTGCAATGACAGCAGCCGCCTTAGCGTAATCGGTCACTCTCTCCCCCCCCGCCGCGTTACCGTCCCTCTTATGTCTTATACTTCTGATGCAACTGCCGAATCTGCTCCTGCACATCCGTCACCGGCCTCCCCATCCCCTCCGGTGCCTGCACACCCACGCCCATCATCTGCCCACCGTCCCCTCCTCCACCAACGCCACCACCAGCATCTTGCGCCCCCACCTCACCCTCCACCCTCTTCCCCGCCCTCTCCTCAAAAACATCCGTCCGCTGACTAGCCAACCTCTTCAAATTCCCCGCCACCTCCCTCGTTGACAGGTTCGTCAGCGCACTACGTTGCACATTCACGCGATGTTGGTCGCGCCAGTTGGGATCCATGAGCTCGATACGCATATGCTGCTCAATCTCCGAGTTGGCTATCCAGGTCCCGCAATTGGGGCAGAGTGATGTATTGGGCGGTTGTTGTTGACGGGACTGTTGGGCGGCGGCGCGAGGGATGTAGGTGTTTGTGTCGCGGATTTTGAGGTTGGCGGGGGCGGAGCGGGCGGCTTCTTGGGCGGCGCGGGCGCGGTCGCGATCGGCGCGGAGGGAGGCCAGGCGGGTTGCTTCGGGATCCATGTTCTGGGGAGGGGGTTGGTAGGGTGTTGTTGCTGGTGGCGTGGCGTGGGCGTGGGCGTGAGCATATGCTTGCTGGGGCGGCGGCGGCGGCATCTGTATTTGGGGTGCTTGCGGGTAGGGAGATGGTTGTTGCGGTTGCTGTGGCTGGCCGTAGAACTGATCGTAGTCGTTGAAAGTCGGCATGGCTTCTTCGATCCTACGGTCCGGGCGGATCGACATCGCCGCTTTCTGCTCCAAACTTGCGGATTGTAGGTCGTTGAGTGTGGTCGGTGGCGGGAGGTCCATACTATCATCCTCCTCCGTAAACAACACCGTCTCCACCACCGTAAAGTCATGCCAATCAATCTGCGCATACGCCACTTTCTCCTTCTCCTCCGCCTCATCTTTCGCCACTTTCTGCGCTTCCTGCCACTTGACCCACTCCGCGCGCTTCTTCGCCCGCTCCAACACGCGGAAGCGATTACTCACATTTGCTTCAAGCTCGGTGATGCGCTTCTTCTGCGGCCGCCCACCATCCACGCTCTCGCCCTGAATCAACTCGGTATACTGATCCACCAACCGCGAGAAGAATTGGTACAGACTATGCTGCGGCCGGAGGAAGTCGAATTGGAAGTTCCCCGCTTCGCGTTGAGCGAGCTGACTCATGAACGCGCGCCCGTTCTTCGCCACCCACAGTGCCGTCAATTTCACCACTTCCAGATCCTGCGCGGAGATGTTCGGCATACGCGCGGAGAACTGGAACTCCTCCGGCTTCTCCGGCCCTTTCCGCTCCTCTCTGCCTCTCCCACTCACGCCCGTCTGTCCCTGCACGATTTCGTTCTCGCGACCGGCGGAGATGAGATTGCCCTTTCCCGCGCGGATCTCGGAGAGACGCCATTGGTAGTAGGCGAGGTAGGGGTCGTCAGATTGTAAGAAGGAGAGTTTTACTGTCCCGCTGTTGCGCAGTTTGTCTTCGAATGTTTGCCCATTACGCGCCACGTAGCCGGCCGTCTTTTCGATTTGATTGCGGATCTGTTTGGAGGGGATGAGCAGGCCCGATGGTGCTCGGGAGGCGATCTCGTCGATGATGTCTTTGCTGTCCGTCTTGGCGTCGGTGGTCGCGGCCATGATGGGCGGCGGTGCTTGCTCTTGCCTGCCCTGCCAATGCCTACTTGCCTGCCTGCTCAGAAAAACACACAGTCTTAGCACATTAGTTGATGTTGCGAATGTCGTCGATGGTAGAGTTTGTCACGAGAGACTGATTCAACTGATTCAAGCTCGGCGGCTTCACGAAGCAGCCGTTAGCGCAATCATGACTCGAGAATCTCTGCACGAATCATGCGCCCCGCAATGGAAGGAGGTGCATAAGCGTTGCAGCCAGCGTGGCAGACCCCTGGCCCCCAAATATAGCTGACACGCGAGGAAAGCTGGCGACATCACCAGCTGAGACACACATCCGCATTGAGCACCTCTCTTCAATTCCCAGTACTGTCTTGCCCTTATCGTCCCTCCTTCAGACTCGTTACATTCACCTCACCTTACTTCTTGTCGTGCCTGCCATATTGGGAAAGGGGAAGAAGGCGCATTTAGGGAGCTTGGACTTGCAAGGCTAAGGTGTCTATGGAAGCTTAAACATTAACGGCCATCGACCACATCCTACCTCTCACACGCGCCAAGATGGCGTCTCAGAGGAAGAGTGACAGGCACGACGCCTCATATTCCAATGGCACCCCAATCACACCCGGCATGGTGCAATCCTCACCCGACAAACCCCCCCACCCTGCATATGACTACACCTCCTCCGGCGTCACGGACAACAACCCCTTCAATCTCAAGAGCCACGACTGGGAAGCCCTCGGCGCCGTCACCCTCATCGCCCTCTTCGTGCGCCTCTTCCGCATCTACCAACCCTCCTCCGTCGTCTTCGATGAGGTGCACTTTGGTGGCTTCGCCAGCAAATACATCAAGGGTAAGTTCTTCATGGACGTGCATCCACCGCTGGCGAAGTTGTTGATTACGTTGGCGGGGTGGCTGGCTGGCTTTGATGGCGAGTTTGACTTCAAGGACATTGGCAAGGATTATGTCGAACCAAGAGTGCCGTATGTGGCTATGCGGCTGCTGCCTGCGCTCTGTGGTGTGCTGCTGATTCCGACGGGTTTCTTGACGCTGAAAGCAGCTGGCTGCAAGACCATCTCGGCAACGCTGGGTGCCGCGCTCCTGCTCTTCGAGAACGGCCTGGTCACGCAAAGCCGCCTTATCCTGCTAGACGCACCCCTCGTCATCTTCACCGGCATGACGGCTCTAAGCTGGTTCTCCTTCACCAACCAACACGAACTCGGCCCCTCCCGCGCCTTCACCCCCTCCTGGTGGTTCTGGCTCACCGCCACCGGCCTCTGCCTCGGCGCAACTGTCAGCGTGAAATGGGTCGGCCTCTTCACCATCGCCTGGGTCGGCTCCCTTACCGCCCTGCAACTCTGGGTCCTCCTCGGCGACACCCACAACGTCACCATCCAGAAATGGTTCAAACACCTTTTCGCCCGCGTTTTCTGCCTTATCGTCATCCCGATCACTTTCTACATGGCCATGTTCGCCATCCACTTCACCTGTCTCGTCAACCCGGGCGACGGTGACGGCTTCATGTCCTCCGAGTTCCAATCCACCCTCAACACAAAATCCATGGCTGACGTCCCCGCCGACGTCGCCTACGGCTCCCGCATTAGCTTGCGCCACCACAACACCCAAGGCGGCTACTTACACTCTCACTCCCACATGTACCCGACCGGCAGCAAACAACAGCAAATCACCCTCTACCCGCACAAGGACGAAAACAACGTCTGGCTCGTGGAAAACCAAACCCAACCCATCGATTGGTCCGCAGATCCCACAGGCAACACGTCTGTTGCCGGTCCCTTCGCCTGGGACGCGCTGAAACCCGAATACGTCCAAGACGGCGCCCTCATCCGTCTCTACCACATCATCACCGACCGCCGTCTACACTCCCACGACGTCCGTCCCCCGCTCACAGAAGCAGACTGGCAAAACGAAGTCTCCGCCTACGGCTACGAAGGGTTCGAAGGGGACGCCAACGATCTCTTCCGCGTCGAAATCGTCAAGTCAATGTCCGACGGCTCGGCGGCGAAAGAACGACTCCGAACGATCCAGACCAAGTTCAAACTCGTGCATATCATGACCGGGTGCGTGCTGTTTAGTCACAAAGTCAAGCTGCCCGATTGGGGCTTCGAGCAGCAGGAAGTCACGTGTGCGAAGGGAGGGACGCTGCCGAATAGTGTTTGGTACATCGAGTCCAACACCCACCCCGCCATGGAAGAAGGCAGCGTGGAGAAGACGAATTACCGTAACCCGGGCTTCTTTGGCAAGTTTTGGGAACTGCAGAAGGTGATGTGGACGACTAATGCTGGACTGGTGGAGAGTCATGCTTGGGATTCGAGACCACCGTCCTGGCCGGTCTTGAGGCGCGGGATCAACTTTTGGGGGAAGGACCATCGACAGATCTATCTACTGGGAAACCCTTTGATTTGGTGGGCGAGTACCGCGGCGGTGGGCGCTTGGGTGGTGTTCAAGGGACTGGCGGTGTTAAGGTGGCAGCGCAGTTGTGAGGATTATCGGGATGTAACGTTTAGGCGGTTGGATTATGAGGTCGGGACCAGTGTGTTGGGTTGGGCGTTTCATTATTTTCCTTTCTACCTCATGCCGCGGTACGTCCCTATACCCTCGATCTGGCGTGACAGCAGGGCCGCTAACGAGAACGGGTGGATTATAGGCAACTCTTCCTCCACCACTACCTCCCCGCCCTCTTCTTCGCCATCATCACCCTCACCCAACTCTTCGACTACACCTTCCACCGCATCACTCTCAGCTTACCAAACAACACGAACCTCTCCTTCAAACACTACGCCGCCGTCGGCCGCACCGCCGCCGTTTTAATGCTAGCAGCCAGCATCGCAGTCTTCTACCTCTACGCCCCCATCACCTACGGAAACACCTGGACGAAGTCCGACTGCAACCGCGTGAAGCTATTCGAAACGTGGGATTGGGACTGCAATACCTTCCTGGACTCCTACGCGGACTACGGTTCCCTCGCCGTCGCCGCCCCAACCGGAGACGCCGCGCCAACGGGGATGGAAGCCGCGCACGGCCCCGCGCCGCCCGTCGCAGAGGATCCGGCGAAGGATGTCAGTATCACCCCCGGAGCGGGCGGGCACATGAATGTACCCCCCGGAGCGGTGACGGAGGAGAAGATTGAGTATAGGGATGAGAATGGCAATTTGCTGGATGAGGCGCAGGTCAAGGCTTTGGAGGGGAAGGTGTCGTTCTCGACGCGGTACGAGACGCGCACGAGGTTGGTGGATGAGATGGGGAGGGAGATTTATAACGAGGTTGTTGAGCCGGCGGGGATTGAGCCGGTGGGTGAGGGTGTGGAGCAGGATAGCGTGGCTGCGGATGGGGTGGCCGGAACGAGCGCCAGTGGACCTGAGGTCGAGACGCATGGCCGGCCCGAGGCGGAGGCGAGTGCCAGCCCGCCTGGTGTGGATGTCGAGGAGGATTTGGAGAAGGAGGAGTGGGTTGAGGGTGCGAGGGCGACGGCGGAGCCGGAGAGTGAGGCTGTTAGTCAGACGAGGAGGGATGAGTTGTGAGTGGCAGTCGTGTGTTGGGGCATGAGGAGGCGTTTGGCTTGGTAATTTGAGCGAAGGGTTAGTAGACATGGGGGGGTTGGGATGGGAGTGGATGTATGTATGATATACGCTGTCAGCATTACTATAGTAATAAAAGATAGCGATAAAGGCGATGGAGCACGTGCGCCCAGTCCAGTGGTGAACATGTCACATCGTTGGAATGATATCTACACAGGCATTGCAGTAGAAAAGGCGTTTGCACGCTGTCACGCCAGAACACGCGGCTGGCTTTTCTGCGCTTGACAGTCAAAGCGCTCAGCGTCCCGCCAGCACCGCACGCCATCGCTAATGCAATGCGATGAATCGCGAGACTTTTCGACAGCACCCTTTGTGTCGTCGGCTTCTGTGCGCGGTTGGCCAGGCGCCGACGCTTGCGTTACCCTCGCTACCATCATACATTGCTCCGCTGCCTCACTCGAGCGATTAACGCTCCGCTTTTCCGCAATTGACTCTAGACGGCCATCCGCTCATAAAGCAGGATATAAGCGACCTTGTTATCCTTCACCCCTTCCTTCCTCGCAGGCGTCGGGGTCCGCTTGCCCGCCGTACTAGTAGGCGTGGCCGTGCCATTAGTAGTGGCAACACTACCCCACTGTTGCTTCTTCCCACCGGCTACATGGCCATTGACCTGCGACCACGGTCCCTCTTCCTCGGCCTCGTGGTCGGCTTCATCAAGGCCTTGGTAGATATTCCGTTGCTTCTGCAGCTCTGTGTCCGCCTTATGCTGCTCGAGCGCTTTGGCAAGCAGCTTGGGGTCTTCCTCCGAGCCGCCTTCGGCGACATCTTCGGGCCTGATGCGGCGGATGATCGTGTCGTCCATCCGCACCCATTCTCTCTGGTCCTGGCGGAGCACATCCACGGTGTAGTGGCCGCCTGCCGCAGACTTGCCGTGGTGGTATACGACGCTAATAAGCCTGTATTTCGGCAGGCCACCCTTCACGGCCAGTCCAGCTCGTCGGGATGATGGGAAGACTTCTTTCGGAATCTCGAGTTCGAGCGGATAACCAATCTTCTTCCAGATCTTTTGGGTGCCCGTCAGGTTGTTCTCGTACTGGAACCGCTTGAGATGCAGAACCAGCACCGGCGGCACCGTGTCGATAAACACCTGCTTCTTGGCAATGTTGCCGCGTCCGCCGAACTCGCCGGTCAGGGACTCTGTGCGTGTCAGGCCCTTCAGAGCATCTACAATGTTGTTGACATGTGCCGCGCCGATGTCAAGCTGCAGCGGCTTATACGGCTCCAGTGTGACCGAGTCCTTCAGGCCGGGCACGCGAAGTTCGGAGCGTAGATGACCTCCAAAGATCTTGGTTATGGGTGATGGTGCGTCTTCATGCCCGGCCGTTCGTGTCACCGAAGCCTTCTGCTTGGGTCCGACTTCAAGCCAGCCATCTGCGGAACTCGGAGAAGCTGTGATACTTGGCGAAGTCACGCCTTCAGTCTGCGACTCAGTTGAGCTGCGCATGACTGTAACGCATTCGTCGTGTAAGCACTCCAATATAAAGCCGAGGAACTCTTCGGCATCTTGTTGGTGACCGCGCTGCACAATGTCAGCGTCGTCAAGAACCTGTCGTCGTATCAACTCACCCTCATATTTTGGAAGCGCGGAAGATCTCTGACAGCCTCGTATACGTATTCCGGCGTGACAGGCTCGCCGAACTGCTCGAGCTGCTCTTGCTTGAGCGTTTTGCGCAAAGCTTCCACCGACTCCGCGCTTGCTAACACTTTGAAATCGCGCATAAACATAATCATGGCATCCACCAGTGGGGTATCACTTTTCATCGAATGCACAGTTCGTTGCCGCACCTGGTCCAAGAAGTGATAGAAAGGAGTACAGAACAACAAAATTTGCAAAACCTGGAGATAGAAGATTAGCCTCATTTGTAACACAAAACAGGTTGGTGCACTCACCGAACTCATATAACACATGTTGCCAGTATTTACAAGTCCACGCGGCTCAAGAAATGGGATAGGCGCGGCGCTTTGGACGCTATATTGGCGAAGCGCCTCTGCAAGTGTTGCAGTCTTCGGCAACGCTGTGCCATTTTGGACCGCGTCAGTAGCCTGAGAGGCAACGCTGCCGGGACCAGCTGCTTTGCGGGCCATGTCAGCCCATGATTTTGGTACAGCCCTCGGTGGCGGCGTTTGCGGTGTCGCCGCTTGCTCCGGCTCCTTTGGTTGCTCTTCCGAGGTTCGCTGCGCCGCTAGTGTTTGCGTTTGCGCTTGACTCTCAGGCGTGGGTGTGGTCTCATCCGCAGAGGGAGCGATCGGAGTGTCGCGCTTTTCCGTAGACGCTGGGGAAGACTTTGGCTTCGGCAAGCCGGGTATGTTCGGCACCGCAATCGCTGTTCTGGTATCTCTGCGTGCATGTGTCTGCGCTAATGTGTACGTTTGCGCTTGCGTAGGCGTCAACTTGGGTGATGGCAACTGTGCTTGCGCGGGTGTAGCCGGCGTTGACACTTGCGTAAAGTCGCTCTCGGAAGGCGGCTGAGATGTTGCTGGTGTCTCAGGCTCTGATGGAGCTGGAATTGTTGACACCTCAGACGGTGCTTCATCCGTCGCTTGTTCCCTATCATCTTCGCCCTCTTGTTGTTGCTGCGGCATCGTCAAGGCGCTCGGCTGCGAAGGCTCTTGCCGCTGGGCGCGTCTTCTTTGCTTGGGCATCGTTTTCGGTGGGAAGCTCTCAGTGGGTACTGAGTACCATGGAAGGGGTGGGTAGTAGGGTGTTTTGTGCTCTGGCGGCAGCGAAAGAGGGTTTTGCGCTTGTGATTGTCGCCTTGAGGTGGGTGGTTGTGACGGCATCTCAGATAGCTGCGCAGGTTGATATGGTTGTGAACGCTGCTCTTCCGCTTGATTCGCCGCTTGATCTTGCCTTGTTAGCCCTCTGATCTGCGCTTCAGATCGTTCCGATTCGCTTGCTTGTTGCTGTATCTGAGGCTGTGGTAGCGGCTGCTCAGGTTCCGCTTCCTGCTTCGGCGTCGGCGCAGGTGAAGGTGGCGCTAGTGGTGTCTGCGGCATGCGGTTGACGCTCTGCGGAGCCGGTCGTGGTGAATGCATCATGCCTGGCGTTTGCATATGCGGATATGGCGAGGGTCGCGTGACTGGCGGAGGCGGTCGCCCGTGACTAGAGCTCACCACTACCGGACCGGGACCGGTGAATGGAGAAGGCGGGCCTGGATATACTGGTGTCTGAGGATGCTGTGGCCAATACGTAGGGTGTTGGTGTGGCGGCCGCTGCGGGAAGTAGCCCGGATTATAGGGTGGGTAATACGATGGATGTATCGGCGACTGCGGGGGGTGGTGACGAAAGGCGCTGGCATGGTATTCTTGCTGTCT
Source organism: Baudoinia panamericana UAMH 10762 (assembly GCF_000338955.1). Classification (NCBI taxonomy): domain Eukaryota; kingdom Fungi; phylum Ascomycota; class Dothideomycetes; order Mycosphaerellales; family Teratosphaeriaceae; genus Baudoinia; species Baudoinia panamericana. The sequence continues at coordinate 1,647,373 of NW_006911260.1, forward strand.
TCGCGATTGACCGTGGATGTTGGGTGGTAGGTGTGGGGGTTGGCCGGGGCCAGCCTGCATGGTATGGTTCATCATGCTGGCGGCGAGAGCGCAGGAGCTTGCGCTCCCACGCGGACGGCGGCTGCCCTACGGTGAGGACCCAGCCTGCCGTTCTCTATGCACTCCTTCTACCTTCTTGTGCAGAGGTGGGACTGCCTCTGGACCACATTGAGCCACGTGACGCGGTTGTGGTAGGCGGAAGGGATTGTCTCGGTTGCTGAGGAAAGATCTTAGACTATCTGCATCATTGACAGAGATGCTCGAGACGGTGAGCTTCGTTGTTCTCTCGACACCCACTCTACGACGGAGATGATAGAGTGAAGATCAGGGTGTTTGGAGGAGATCCACGAGGGAGGTGTCTCGTGAGCAGGTTGGGCATGATGGAGAGCGAGGGCGAGCGTTTCCGGGATGCCAAGATTGACAGGTCCGTGCGCGGTATTGAAGCTCAGCGTCGGCGAGATGGAACAAACATGCACTCACTTATCGACTGAAGCTTCTTACAGGAGAGCAATGCTATCCTTGAAAGAGACACTCAGGCTAGGTCGCAAGTCATCCGAAAGGTAGACTTGCATTGCTCGACGAACATCACGTTTGCTGCTTTACTAGCTTGCCCGAATATGACCGACAGTTGCCTCCAGCGCCTCGCTAAAGCAACCCTTTGGGAACGACTACGCTCAATTCCAATGCGGACTGACCCTTTTCACGTACTTCATAAACTTCCAGAAGCCTACCGCATACTCCACGTTACCATACGGATCCTTGACCCGCTCGGGCCATGCGATGCCAGCACCGTACAAGCCCGGAAGCCGTTGCGTACCAGGTTCTGGACCTGCCGCGTATGTAAAGGTGCCGTTCTCGTGGTCGTAATGTGGATCGATTTCCTCGCCCTTGCTCGTCCGTAGGCGTGGAATCGGTTCGCGCGTATACCCAATGGCCTGGATCACAAAGTCCGAGCCCGGCAGATGCTGCTCGAATGCCTTTTGCTCCTCACCTTTTTCGTAAGTGATGACATCGATGAACTTGCTCACAGGGCTTTTTGGGAACACTTCGGGCTCAAGATGCTCTTTGGCCCAGGTGGCGACTTCGCCCTTCAGGCCGGTGTTATCGCGCAGAATCCAGTTATCCATGTACTCTGCGTAGCGAAGAGCATGTCTTGTGCACCAACGTATCCTCAAGTCGGGCTTAGCAGATGCGGCCAGGTTATAGAGGTTGCGCAGCACCAATATAGCGGAATGGGATGCTCCGATGACTGAGATCGTCGTTGGGCCCAACGGCGTCAGCTTCTTGGTGAGCAGTGTTGGTGATAGAGCATCATCGAGGTCGATGCGCGGTGTATCATTAACATTCTCCGGTAGAGGCGCTTCTGTGGGCGACGAGCCAGTGCAGAAGACAACCCTCTTCGTGGTAGCCGTTGCCATTTGCGCTTCACCTTCAACGTTCACCGACCATCGCTCGGTTTCCAGATCAAGCTCTGCGTCTGTGACGTAGCCCCTTTGACCGACTACGTCTGGCCGTTGTAGCAAACCTTTCGTAAGAGTCAAAATCATATCTGCTGCATGGCTAAGGTGGCAGCCTTTTGTTGGATCGAGCTGTCGCAAGTCCCAAAGACTGTCTCTCTGCTCGCCGAACGCAACGGACCCGCTTCGGTTCGTCGGTTCCTTCGGTGTACCGTCGCTGATCGTCTGTCTGAACGGTGTTACAGCCGTAGCAAAGTCGATGAACAACTGCACCTTTGTATTGGACGGCACTTCTCGATACTTGGCATTGACCCGGCCTCCATTGAACGCGGGATCGACCCAGAGAATTGGCGCTACACCTCGTTCCAGGAGGTTCCCAACACATGTGACGCCGGCCGGACCTGCGCCGACAACGATCGCTCCATACTCCTGGGTTTGCTTCGAGGGGAAATTTGCAACGGTGGCGAAACGAGCTGTTCGTGATTTGCGCTTTGTGAAAGATGGATGTAAGGTACCCTGGTACGATGCCTCACGTCCTGCCTTGATACTGAGACGCGACGCGTGGGCTACATCGTAGGTTGCATTGAAAGATCGTCTTGGTACAACGGAATTTGTGAAGAGGCGAATCCGTCCGGTACATGCCAGCCAAGGCTTTGCAAAAATCTGCGTGTTGCAGATGGTTAATGCAGGTTGGCCATACACAGCAGCCAGTTCGTATGCGTGGCTAACTGTACGCCTGGTAGTCTGCAGCATAATTCGCACCGTCGCTCCAAACGTGAAGCAAAGCCGCTATGAAGAAGAGTCAGCGGGTTTTTGGGTTGTCGCTCGCGGACCCTCTTCACCGGCGTCACTAATCCCGGAGACGAAACGGGCTAAGCGTATAGCGAAATGCGGATCTTCCCGGTGAGGTGCACGATTCTCTAGATCGTACATCCGCATCACTCCGTACAATGATGGCTGTCCCATTCGTAACATCACCTCTCAGTGGGTGCCAACTGTCGCAAATGCCGATTAGCCTCTCTCACGCTCTTCGGTGGGCCATGCGTCTTCGCGGACGTAAGGATTTGCTCTTCCTCTTGCATGTTCCTCATACGCGTGATCTCCAACACGCTATTCCCGTCTTCGTCTTTGACTTCGAGATCGGGGTCCCCAAGATTAACCAGCAGGCGCAATATCTGCGTATCCCCTTTATCTAATGCCTGCAGCACTGCGTTCCACCCTCGGTACATCAGGTTGATGTCCGCGCCCTTGGCAAGGAGGTGTTTTATGTACGATAGATCGTCCTCGCGATGCCGCCGAATGGCTTTGATGATGGGGAGGTGCTCGCCGGGTAGATTGGGATCGGCCCCAGCCTCATCCAGCAGATACTGGAAAATGGCTTTCCGGTTCTCTCGGATGCTCGTTGTAAGGGGACTGAACACACCTCCGTTCTTCTCCTCGACGTTGACGCCTTTGGCCAGCAGCAGTTTGACGCTGTCCAGTTGGTCGGCTTGAACGGCGAGTTCGAGTGCGCCCTTGGGAATCCTGTTCGTCGGCAGATGTGCAAGGACTAGAGCCAGTATTGACGGCTCTTTGACGGCCATGTTGACTGGCCACTCGTGCCCGCGCACTCCGGGGTCCGCACCGTGAGCCAGAAGGATTTCGATGAAGCCGATGTCGTTTTTGGATATCGCGGTCGTCAGCGCTGTATGACCGGCAGCGTCCCGAGCGTTCGGGTCGACCTTGGCCTTGAGCAGGTATAGCAGCGCGTCTTGATCATTGTGCGCCACGGCCGTCTCTATTATCCCCTTAGGGTGGTTGAGGTCCGCGCCTGCCTCGACCAAGCCAGGCAGTAAATGGGTGCGGTGATGTGTCACACATTTGAACGCCGGATACTCCGAAGCTGGAAGATTGGGATCCGCTCCGGCAGCAAGGATGATCTGCACCAAGCTTTCTCGGTTGTCTCTAATTGCGGAGCAGAGTGGCGTAAAGATGCCATCCTTCTTCGCGTTTGGGTCTGCGGAATGCTTCAGAAGGATTTGGACGCTTTCAAGAGAGTTGATCGACGTGGCGAGCTCGAGGACGCCCGGGGCGCGTCGCAGATCGGCACCTTTCTGGAGGAGACAGTCGAGAATTGGCGGTTTGTGGACGGCGGGCCAGAGCATGTGCTTCGGTCCTGGCAGGTTTGGGTTTGCACCGTTGCTCAGCAAGAGCGTAACAATATCCACACGGTCTGCATTGATAGCTTTAAACAGTGGAATCTCGCCGTGGCTGTCTTTTGCATTGGGATCAGCTTCGTAGATCAACATGAGCTCGATAAGCTGCCGTGGAACGGTCGAGTTGATTGCGTGCATGAACGACGTATCACCGCTTCCCAGAACCTTATTGGGATCGGCGTTATACTTGAGATACAGCTGTGCTAAGGCTCCCGTGCCGTGGCGGAGACTCAGGGCGAATGGAGTGCCTTGACCAGGCCCTGCTGGAAGATCCGGATCCGCGCCGTACTTTACCAACAAGCGCGCCGCTTCGATAAACAAGGTCTCCGTTGCAGCATAGAGGGGTGTGAACTGGTCCTTGTCTTTGGCATTTGGATCCGCTCCGAAGAGTAGGAGCAAGCGGACGCTGTCAATGTCATGCTTCATAATAGCTACTCGCAGCAGGTTGCACTCTAAGGTGCCGTCTGGAGGCACTCCTCCATCCAGCAGATGCTCGACCATTTTATGATTGGATCCCCGGACAGCGACAAGCAGAGCTGTTTGAGCAGACGGGGCGCTCGCACCCTGGTTGTGCGTTGGCCGCCATCTGGATACCGTTGTTAGATCGACCTTTGTCCGGATTGGACTTCTTGGCATGTCATCTAAGCTCGGAGGCTGCCCGGTATCATTGACGGTCTCCGCCGACACGTCGGAAAGCCGATCACTGGTTGCCGCTGTATTTACGGCGCTTTGTGGCGTAAATGTATGCGAGACGAGCGTTCCTCTGCTTGAGCCCTGACCTCGAGGAGGGTCACTCCAGCTCTCTCGTCCGCGGATGTCTGGAATCTCAGACCACTCAGGAGAAGGGAAATCCCGCGGCAAGTTTCGATTAGTACCAGACAACTTGTCCTCGGCGTCACGCATTGCTCCTCGACCACCCGGAAGTGTGTCAATAGCGTTCACGGACATGACTCTCGGTACGCCTCGCGTGGGGTCCGCACGACCAAGGATTGCCGCGAGCGCTGTATAACCGATGCATAATCCGGTGTCGACATTGACCTGACCTAGCATCCAGGTGAAGATCAGAGAGCTCTTCCTTGCGACTTCCCGGCATTGGATGATGGATTCCGTTAGCTTGTTCATTTCCCCTTCACTGAACATCATACGAAAGCTCCTGGCAAGCTTACTGACCCCTTTTCTATGTTCATCTTCGAGAAGTTTGTTAACCACGTTCTTAACCACGCTGAAGTTCGTCTGATATCGACGCAGAACGTCAAGCAGCTCGTTTGATTTATCGGCTGGGAACTGTATTCGACTGCGTTCTGCTTCAGCTAAACCGGTATTTGCAGCAAAGAGCGGACGACTTGTCTCTAGAAACTCCTCGGCGAACTCTCTGGAACCGTGACGTGGGTTGCGCGCTTCACTAAGGTATTCCAACAAATGTACTGCGCAGGTATTGCCAAGCTTCAGGCTGCTTGTGCATAACTCTAGAAGAGTGTTTTGTTCCTTGCGCGCCATAGGTATGGACCGTATGGTTCTCCCTCACGGAGCATGCGAAAGCGTTTAGAACGTAGTAAGTGAGATTGGCTCTCGATAGCGCATCGACCTACCTCTAGTCTAAGTCCTCAGCAGCCCCTCGGTCTTATAATACAGACTGAGATCGATGGCCTGGGGAAGCCCGGCAAATCGACCACATACCCTGGTACACTCATCGTCGCTACACATGGCCAAGTGGGGCTATTTCGCCCAATCCGGTGTAGCAGAATCTTACTGGACGTACAGTAATAAAGCGGCACAGCTTGGTCCACTCGTCGGCGATGCATTGGGTCCGACTCCCTCGCGCGCTACGACACGTGTATCGCAACATTCTGCTCCATTAACAAGTTTGCTACGGTATGTATAGCATCTTTGCGTGGTTCCTCCCGTCTGTCTGACAAGAGCATTGGTGTGCTGTTCAACAGTCAAGTGGTTGAACCTTGGTGGAGGAAACTCGTGGTTGATTGAAGCGGAGCGCACAGGCCGCAGTGCACCAACGTCTGCCGTAGTGTCCGCTGAAACGGCCCCTCTCTGCTCGGTCTGGTCTTCACGACTTCCAAAGCACGATTGGAAAACTGACTCGTCGGCCGACCGTGCCCACGACATTTAGTCCCGCTCGGGCACCAACAGCGTCGGTGGCGGCGGTCGGCAGCAGGCCTAGATCCAGTAAACCTTTTTTCCCGCACTTTCCTGTCTCCCGGCTGCACTTATCACCCTCCGCAGTATACCTCCCTCTCCCTCCAACACCATGAGAAGCCGAGTGTTTGTCACTGGAGGTAGAGCAACAAACGTTTTCCCATCGTACGACTTCGAATCATCTGACCAAATGTATCCGGGCGAGTCGTGGTTTCGGTAACGACTCGCTGGCTGCGTGGGTGGGTATAAATAGTAACATGCAATAACAGAGCAGAGCAGTCGGTCGCGACTCGCGGCACCGCTGGCGTGACCGGCGCGACCTGCGCGACCTGCATGACCTGGTACATGAGCCGGGTGCTGCTACGTCGGCATCCTCACGCGCAGGAGGTGCTTGCTCGGTTCCAAAGCTTATGGTCAGCTCCCTTGTGCGTGTGCCTGGAGCTTGAGGCTGATGGAAGGTCAACATTGTATGTACTCCCCGATCTTCATGTGGGATGGAACGGGAGATTGGCGGCATAGATATGTTGTCTGATTGGCTTTAGGAGGCAGATGTCTGGAGGAGTAACTGGAACCTACCTAGACATCTCGTAGACCTAGGGCCTCCGATGTCACAGAGAACTCGAACGAAGCGGAGAGAATACTGTAGCTGTGCACTACCGACGAACTTGACTGCAATGGACACAATGTCGATGCCCATACATTGGCCTCACGGCGCCAACTCAGTAGCACCATTCATGCCATCCTTCTTTGCCGCCTCATAGCTCGCTAACTTGAAATCATACTGCAAATCGAACTGTGCTTGCGGATCTCCTTCCTTCGGCGCGAAATCCACGATCAAGCTCTCCTTAACCGCAAACACAGAATCATCGGAGATATGCTTGTCCCTCCGATCGAAGATCTGCGTAACAAGCGGCTTGTAGCCGGGTGCGGTGATGATGAAGTGAATGTGCGCCGGCCGCATAGGATGCCGGTCCAACAGCTCCAATAACTTGCCTGCTGGTCCGTCGTTGGGCACAGGGTAGGAGGTCGGGCGCAGACAGTAGAAGCTGTACGTGCCGTCTGCGCCTGTGGTGAAACGGCCGCGAAGGTTCATATCTACTTGGTTGGGATCCTGTTGCTCGTAAAGCCCGTTCGGCGCCGTGTGCCAGACGTCCAGCTCGGCGTTTTCAATCGGTTTGCTGGTGTGGTAATCCAGGACTTTGCCGTGCATGAGGGTGTTGTCGCCGTCGTCGATGCCGAAGACGATCGTGTCGCCCATTTTGCGTTTGGGAGCATCTTGTCGCCAGAAGGGACCCAGAATGGCGGTAGCTGTGGGTGCGTCTTTGGCGTCATCTGCCAGTTTGTAGGTGATTTCGTCTACGAGCGATTCAATTCCGAGGATGTCGCTGAGGAGTTGGCCTTCGTTGCGTTTCGCGTCAGACATCCTGCCTGCCCAGTTCATCTGATCGTGCCGTTAGTCGTCCCGAGATAGTGAGTCAAGTATGGCGACAACTCAACGACTTACCAAGTCGATGGCAGCCATGTACTCGTCAATCTTGATCTCATTCTCGCGAAGGAAGTCATGCAGGTGTCTGGTTAGGCTCGCAATCACCTTGCGCATCCGTGGAGTGGCTTTTGGTCCGGTGGCGTTAATGACGGCGTCGGTGAAGTGAGGATCGAAACGTGATGTGGTAGTCGACGATTCAGCGTGCCCATTGACACCGTTAGCGGCTCTGTGGTCAGGTTCGATTTCGGGAACGAGCTGTAGCGGTTGCTCGACCTTGCCCGACATGATTGGAGGTATGCCTGGTCGAACGGCTAGTCTTGGGTGAAGAACGTGTCGAGAGAATACCAAGTCGGTGATGGCCTGAAACACTAAGACTATCGAGTCCAGCTTTAAACTCACTGTGTTAGCAAAGTGGTTGTGCTTCACAAAGCGTAGTTTAAGCTACAACTTGCCATTCCGCCCTTGACTATTACAGTTCCAATCTAGCCGCATCCTCGCTATAACACCACGCTATCACCGGTTGAGCGGAGCATTGTCGTGGCCATCATCACTAGCACTAAAGACTAAGATATTCTTCGAAGGCAGAGGAGGCGGGGCAAGGCGGGGAGCTTCGAATGGCGGAGTACGCTGCCCGGACTTAGTTGATCTTCTTCCTGTCGGTTTGCTCCAGCTCAGCAGTCCAGGGATGCTTGATCCGCAAGCACCAAATGTCCAGGTAATCGCAGATCGTGACAATCACATCAATGACAAAGCTGCCGTAGACGCCGATTGCAAAGCCCAGGCAGACGAACATAAAGCCGACTTGGTAGACTCCGCTGCCAAATACACTAGGCCAACCCATGCCAACAGTCTCCTGTGCCTTCGGACCTATTGCATCGATCACGCCGATGAGCAGAGGTAGGGCCAGGACATTCTGGTATGGGAAAGCTGACTTGGTAAGGTGTGCCGTGATCATCTGGCCCACGCTGTAGGAGTTAATGAGGCCGACGTAGAAGACGAAGGGAACCAGATGGCTCGTTAGTACGACCGGTTGGAGCGCAAGGTACGCAACGATCAACGTCCAGATGGCAAAAAAGGGAGCAAGTCCCAACATCGCGGTGACTGCAGGCTCGCCACGCTTCGTTCGAGCAGAAACGACGTTGAAAATGCTGTACTCTTTGTCACTGACCGACACTGCAAGTAAAGAGATCGTATGTCTACATACCTCTCAGCCGTATTGCACACCAACAAGACGCCCGCGACAACCATGAAGAAGCTCCCGAAGTCCAGCTCATACAGATCTCGCGGCAGGAAGTCCATATACGGAAAGCCTAATGTGGGCAGGGCAGGCTGCTCCCAATACCATCCTCCACCTTTAAGCGCGGTAAAAGCAAAGACGTAGCACTGCAACAAGACGCCTTCAACGGGACCGGACATCAACCCTAGAGTCAGAGTCTTGGTGTGATACTCATCCCACGTCTGGACGTAGAAAGTAAGTAACGTGCCGAAAAGCGGGAACATCGTCCGCCAAGTCTGTCCCAACTTCATCGTCGCGGCGAATAGCAACGTCTCGAGGCAGGTGTTCAGCGCATCGACTCCGTGGTCGAATAGCTCGCCAAGTGGACCGCTCTGGCGTGTACGTCGTGCTTGTGCTCCGTCAATTGCGTCGAAGGTCTGATACAGGAACAGCCCGATAGACCAGGAAGCGTAAACCCAGGGCGGACAGTCCTGGTCCAGCGTTGGAGTGTAGTAAAGCATAGTCAGTATATTGATGATGACGAAGCCAAAGCCAGCAAGTGTGATTGCATTGGGAGCGACGGATAGCGGGAAGACCTTGATGACTTGACTCCACCAGTACGGCTTGAGGACGTAGCGAGATATTAGACTGTGATCAACACCGGAATACTGGTATTCTTTGAGCCTTTCGAGCTGCTCGTGGCGGATGTAGACCATTTTCACGACTTGAACACGTTTTGCTAGGACCCCAGCACTTGTTTAAGATCAGAGATGGATGTCCCGAGCACGCAAGGGGCGAGAAGTGAGGCGCGGCCTTCTACTAAGAGAAGGTCGTGAAAAACATCTCACTGAAGCAGTGAACAAAGTCGTTGGACTTGAAAGTTCGAGCCAAATTTGACGCGTTGTGGGGAACGTTTGATGTAGTGCGCGCCAATGGCGCGAGCTGCAATGGTCCTCATTCACCGCGTTCCTTCACATAGCTCATACTGCTCGTATCGGTGTATGATCTTGCTGTGAAGTCGTGCATGTAATGGAATTGTGCCTCGCAATATGTTTCTTGGCGTGCCAGCTCACCACCATTTCCAGGCCGCAACAACTCTCAACGCCTCCCCATGCTAAGCACTTCCCGCATCAACCGATCGGACTCCAGGGCATTGGAACCATGATCCTACTCTTCATGCTCTGAATGAGTGGCACAGTCTTGTGTACCGTTTCACCCCAGCCTGAGACACTCCAGCTCTGCTCACGCCGTGCTCTACGCTCTTCCAGATCTGCAAATTGCCAGAGATGGTGCACTGCGTTTAGATCACCAATCTGTACGAACCAAGCTCCGACGCCTGTACTAACATCAGCATAGATCAAACCAAGGCACACGACTATCAACTGACCTTCCATCACTTCTCTCCGTGCTGCCAAGCCCTTCTGCCAGTGTGTCTCCCACTCTAGCAAATTACCAGGATGTAGGGTGTATGATCGCAGCTCAAACACTCCACCAAGCTTCCGCGGCGGACTTGTTGGCCAGAACCGGAACTCTTGCATAAGCGAAGTATTCTTGCTGTTAATCAGAGTCCGAAGCTTGCGATCGAAGTCAGCGTACTCCGGGTGGCTGCGACTGCTGTGTAGCGAGGCGTGGTAGCCGGCGTAGCGTTGGTACTCCCAGATGTGAACTACACACGTAGATTAGCATGTGCTCCCACGGTTAAGGTGCCGTCAGCAGAAGTTGCACGTACCGAACGTATCGCAGTCTCCTACCTCCGTCCTCCAGCTGCCAACCAAATGCACCTTGTTATGCGGGTCGTTCGCAACCTTGGGATACCACTTCCCCACCAGTTCAACATACTCATCCACCTTATCCGGCTTCACCTCATGAAGCACAATGCTATGCACATACTTCCCTCTCGCCAGCACCTGCGAGAAGCTGCGCTCAATCTCCCGATCCATCTCCCTACCCTCCTCGGTTCCGTAGATGAAACTGCTCAGCCCGCCTGACGGAGCCTTCTTCTTGCCATGGTCTGCGGTCCTGCGTTGTGCTTCGCCTGCAGCATTAGAAAGTGAGCCTAGGCCCGCAGCGTCAAGGTATTCGGAGATGGTAGATTTGGGAGAGGAGGAAGAAGAGGACTTAGCGGCTTGGGTGGACGCTGACTGGAGAGCTGACTGACGGTCTTGTTCTTTCTTTCTCCGTTGCGCTTCGGCGAGGTTGTCGCGGAAGTCTTTCTGTTTGGAGTCGAAGATGTGGCCTTGATCTGGTTCGATGTCGGAAAGGGCGGGTGATTTGGCGTGCCTGTGTGTGGTGGAGAAGGGTCGTACCAAGGACTCTGGTCGCTTGTTGCTGAGCCTTGTCGCGATACGGCGGGAGAGAGTGTGAGTAGCCATGCTCCTGGTTGCTTGGTTTAGGTTGGTATTTGCTCTAGGTTGGCCCCAGGTGTGTCGGCCAGGCACGCGATGATCACCAGCTTTTCCGATCAAGTGTACGTATTCCGTCAGCAGTCTTGCGTCCACCTTGAGCCGCACCCTCCCACGCTATCTTCGTACCGAGTACCTGCAGCGCGTGAGCGGTTGAAGCTCGCTTGCCCTTCTCCATCCCAGACCTTCCCCGCACTTGCCCCGTTTGGCGCTCCATGGTTCTATGGATCAGGAAACGGCACCGTGCGTTCCGAGGCGCCTAGAACCAAAGACATTCCTTACTGCAAAGATAAAGTTGTGATTTGCTGAACGAGTTGCGGCACATGATACTACTAGCACTTATTCACTGTACAAAACTATTGTCTCCTCCGGCTCTGGAGTGCAAAGACTCCGGCAGTTGTGTTAACACATCCACGCCCACCGACGCTTTATGGGCCTCTGTCATGTTTACTCTTCACATTTACGCTTCGCTTGGAATATCAAGTCTGCCTTCTCGGCATCTTCTTGGCCGGCCCAGTATTGCCCGTCGGAGGCTCCTCGAAGTCTGCAGCAGGTGACTGCTCAGTGCGAGCAATTTGCGATGCTGTTCGCTTTCTCGTCTTCGTCTTGTTGGAGTTCTCTGTTTCGAGTGTCTGCGCCTGCCTGTGCGTAGTCGCGTGATTCGCCGTGGGCTGAGTGGGTCGACGCCTGGTCTGTGGACGACGCCTTGGTGCAGCTGTATTTCCGAACTTTATATGATCGTCAACTTCACCTGTATCTGCGGCTATGAGGGCCGTAGTATGACCGCTCGTAGGCCGGATACCGAAGTTGTTGTATAGCTGCGTGAGGCTGGTAGAGGAGGAGGTATCGCGCGGCATGACCATAATGTTTGAGCTGGCATCATCTTCTAAGGTTACTGTAGCATTCGACAGGGCGGTACGTACAGCTGGCGGGGCCGTTGACTCATCCCTCGCAGGAGGCTCGAGCAGTGGAGGCGCCGCGATGACAGTGTCGCTCTTTCCCAGCACCGTGATAGCACGTGTTGCCTCCGAGGCAGCTATACCATCCGTCCTAACGGAATAAAGGTCGTCAAGGTCATTGTTAGTAACACCCTGTCCGTTGTTATATGTAGCCTCAGTAGCATATCTGTCCTCGTGTTGCTGGGGTGAGGCTTGTGCAGTTACATGCTCTAGCATGCTTCCTGAGTAGGCTCCCTGGGCTTGACCCGATACGTCGGACACCGCCAGGAAAGTTTTGACCGCATGGACGGGACGGCTTCTTCTACGGCGAGGATCTTCACCCCCGAACAGTGTAGGGGTCGATGCGGCCATAAAGCGCTGGGTCTGCATGTTTGATATTACATCGCCATTGTTCGTCCTTTCGCTGCTCAAGACGACAGCGGCTCCCTCAAACACCTGCGAGAGTGCGTCCTCACATGTCGAAGCTGTCGCCTCGACTTCAGTCGTGCCTAGCGAGCTTGCGTGCTCAAGGGAGGCGATACGCGTCCCAAACGTGCTGTGAGTGTAAGTGTGGGTATTTCTCGAACACTCCACGTTACTTACTTCTGATTTTCAGCTAGTTTGTTAGAATGCCCTATTATGATTCCAAAGCCCACCGTAACGAGGTCAGTAATCGGAGACACTCCCATATGGCCTTTCAGTCGGTCGACCAATTGCTGTAGTGTTCCTAGGTCCTGCTCACAGCGCCTCTTGTTCAAAAACTCTTCGACGAGCTTGAACTCATTTTGCGGGATAGCCGGAAGGGTAGCGGTGTCCTTAAGCTGCTTCTCAATGGCCACGATCAACGCAGTGAAGGCGGCGATGATGCTTGGGGGCTCGGTCGCCATCACAGTACCTCAAGGATAGAGAGCCCAGCCCAGTCAAGTTTCGCTGTCGAGCGAAGAGTAGCCTTTGTTAGCAAGGTTATGTTACGGTTTACGTCCGTCCAGAGGCTTGGGAATGGCGAGTTGAGCAAAAAGTTTCTATGCGATATTGGACGAGTGAGGTTCCAATACGAGTGAAGTCCCACGCAACGGAGGGGTGCGCTCACATCTTCCTACGCGGAAGGCACGTGAACCAAAAGTGGAAAGAGCGCGCTCATCCCAACCATGAGAACACCTGGACGACGCTTAACCAGCCAGGTGTTCGGATGGCGTAGGCTAATCTTGGTACTTCAGCAGAGCTGCTAATTCAATACGGAAGGATATGGAGAACAGCACTCACTTGACGTCTTTCCGCCATGCGAACGCCGCCCATCCGAAGTCTTACAACGCCGATTGTATGCAGTCGCTGGAACGTTACAAGATTCTCTCAGAGTCGTACATCATCACGAACCCTGCACTACCCGCCGCCTCTGTGCCACTTGATCCATTGGCATGATCATAGGCCTGCCATTCCGTGCTTGTGCTCTTTTGAATGCTTCCGTGACTATTGGGGAGCTTTCTGTGCGGATCGTTGTGCCAATAGACATAAAGAAGCTGATCGTAGTTAGTACGTTTCTCCGTAGAGGTAGAGACGATCTTGCGCACCCAAATGTGGCGGCTGAGCCTAGCATGTACTGCCCTAGCGTCCGAAGCATGCCGTTCGGTCCAGGGCCATATCGTATGATATTCGTTGCGCCGAAGATGAAGCCAATGATCGTGCCGACAGCTGCGCATGCTGGTAAGTTACTCTCCCAGTCCCCTACACTTTGCGTGACCTACTTCCACCCATCATCGCACCCATTTTGGCTGGCTTCCGTTAGCGATCCGCGCACTCTCTGTAGGCTGTCAGGCTATTATACCCTTGTCGAATGTCGAGGGTCCGCTCATGCCCCCGGCGGCACCAGCAGGAACGGGAGGCATCTTGTAGGCAGATGATCCGGAAGTCTAGCGACAGATTGTGTGTCTCTCAAGAGTACTGAGACCGAGGCGATCTCCGCAAAGCTTTCCCCAGTATGGCTGCTCACGCATGACAAAGCGTGGCTTCGGGAGGTGCCGCGGCGGATGGGTTCGCTTGACACGGGATGCGTGCAGCGAAAACATCATCCCCGCACGACTGAACGCATTGGCAATACTGGAGATGGCTCACGATCTGGTGGGAAGAGCGTAGGACGCAACAAGAGCGCCACGGGTCTCGCGTGTGGCGTACATCTCAGCAGCCGCCGCCTGCCGGGCCGCAAAGGGCCTCCTTTCATGACACCAATCCCTCAGCCCCATGCCGCCGACGACGAGCGCTGAGCGGGCGTTTTGAAGAGACCATTCTCGGTAATTTACCTTCTCGACATATCCGGAGCACCATCGACTGGCTCTAGAGCGGTACCGAGCCCAGTCACCATAACCACGTCATCTTCGAAGAGCACACGACACGCGGACCGTGCTTTTTGCCAACCCATTGTGGTGCACCCACGCCCCGGTCCATGAGGGCCGAGAACTTCATTACAGCCTTTCACTGTATTATTAAGAGCAACATAACGACATTCAGAGGCGGAAGGAGCAGCAGCGGTCGGCTTACGAGGAGAAGGAGTACACAGCAAGCGCCGCTGTTATTGCCGCTCCGCTAACTCGATGACGGCGGTTGCTGCCCCGCTGGCCTCCTTCCAACCTAACACCCGCCCCGGATGGACTACTAATGGCAACGACTTCGGCGCAATGAACACGGATGAAGCGAGCAAGATGTTCGCTGGAGGTCCTCGCAAGTCTGTGCAGCGGCAGAACTCATCTTCCTCCTTGGCCTCCAATAACTCTACGACTTCCACCATCTCTGCCACCTCAGTGCAGACGAACGGCTCCAGTGCGCCGCCATCGGAGCCAGGGAGCTGGACGAGGAAGAAGCCGTCCCGAGGTTTATGGCCCCCTACAAAGTCTGAACCTGCTACCGGTCTGTCAACTGCACGACCGCAACCAGTGAGCTCGGCATCTTCCGGACCAACTGCAACGTCAGCTGTATCTGCACTGCAGACTCCGCTTCAGCCTTCAGTCCACATGGCAAACGGCAATAGCGTGTCGACCAATGGCGCCGTGCGACCCGCTGCACCGGCCGAGCCACCTGCGATCCTGCACCTATCACCGATGAATGGCACGTTTGAAAGGAAGACCATCACTGTGCCGTACTATCCTGAGCTTCTAAAGATAGGCAGGCAGACCAATCAGAAGACCATACCAACTCCGCTCAATGGCTACTTTGACTCGAAGGTGCTTTCCCGACAGCATGCAGAAGTGTGGGCGGACAGGCAAGGTCGAATCTTCATACGAGATGTCAAGTCAAGCAATGGTACTTTTGTGAACGGCATGCGCTTGAGCCAAGAGAACAAAGAGAGTGAGCCTAGAGAATTACGGGAGCAGGACGTTTTGGAGCTTGGCATCGACATCGTGTCAGAGGATCAGAAGACTGTGGTTCACCATAAAGTTGCAGCCAAAATCGAACATGCCGGCATATACACACAAGGAAACGACCCGTTAAACTTCGGCGATCTGGACCCGAGCGTGAATGGTGGCTTACTCGGCGCGCCACACCAGCTCAAGCGGACGGGCAGTCAAGGCTCGCTCAACAGCCGCGCTTCAGCGAGTATCCAAGGTGTCGCACAAGGTGGTATGCTTGCGGGCGTGGCTGGCCAAAGTCAGCAAATGCGCGCTTGGGCGAATCCAATTACGGTCGAGCAGATCATGAAGAGACTCAATGTAAGTAGCAGCGATAAATGTGCTCGAATGATCAACTAATGAAGGTAGGCCGAGACGAAGCTGGCCATGCAACAAGCCCAAGATATTGCGCGAGCGCGCCAAATGCTCGACAGCATGCTGAGCGGTAAGGGCGAGCCTCCTATGAAAGAGCTTAAGCAGAGCTTTGATAAGGCACGACCGTCCCCTACGAAGTCGAAGCTGGATCTGAAAGCACACTTCTCTGAACCGCCCGCACCACCTCCGCAGGCACCACTACCAGAGAAGCCGGATGTGGCGCGGGCACTTGCGGATCCAATCATTCGACCTTTACTCCGACGTGACGAGACCTTCCTGCCAACGTCCAACAGTAGTTCACCGACCCGCATTGACCATTCTGGCGACATACTACGCTTGTGCGAAGAGTTGAAGCTGGCAAAGGGTGAGCTCACCAGCCAGAGCGAGAAGATGAAAAGTCTTGAAAACGAGCTCGCGCAGGAGCGGACCGCACGCGAGAGTGCCGAAGAGCGGGCACAGAGGCTTGAGCGGCGTGACTCGCCTACTAAGGATGACGATGGCGCCGCTCGAGAAACAGATACGGCCGTTTCGCCAACTTCACCACCAGACCTGCAGACTCAGCTCGATAGGCTGAGAGCGTCGATGGACGAAATGAAGCAGACGATGGAGACCTACCGGCAACGCGCCGAAACGGCGGAAGCGGAGCGGGACGAGGTACGACAGTCTCTCGCCGAAATGGTCGAGCAGAAGCGGAAGGAGAACGCAGCGCTTCGCGGTGATCACTCGCCTTCCAAGCTCCGTAAATCACCCGCTCAGGACCCCATACGCGCCGACGGCACCAAGGCTGCAGAAGCCAACGGCCACCCTATCGCACCTCAACCCGCGACCGCCAGTCCTACGTGTCAAGCTTTGCTTGAGCGTGCGGGCGTCGAAGAGGGACAGCCCATCACGCTTGAGCAAGCAAAGATCATGACACAGTTGCTCAGCCAGGAGGTGCTGAATCCGCATAAGGCACACCATCACGATCACCCATTGGCATACTACGGGTTGCCGTACGGGAGTGCAGCGGCGGTGGTGATCCTTGGCTTTTTGGCCATGACTTTGGTGAATGCGAGGTCGAAGGTTGAACGCTGAGCAGCACGGTGAAAGTGGGAGTGCAGCTTTACTTGATTGCGCCTTACCTCCACCTCCGCGCGGAAGAGATGAGTCCGCTGCTTACAAGCTTCATTCTTGCATGGCAAACACCACATGAGGATACCGTTTCATGATTGGCACTACCCTGGGATCGTGCGATGGCATCGCAGTCTAGCTGAAGAAGGCGGGCCAACCCAATCAGTGCCACAGTCGCCTCGAGCAGCAGAGATGCGAACTGAGCGACTAAAGCACTGCTCAATCGTGCGCACTTGACGCCCGGCAAACGGCAGGTAGCCAGCAGCGCGAAGGAAGAGTTTGAGGCATTTTTAGACGGTGCAGTGCATACTTGCCTTCGATGATGCAGACGACCCGTGATGCCCGAGGTACTATGCATGTGAGGGAGTGGGTATGAGGAAGGCGGTGGAATGATTCATCTATAGACGCGCTTGGTGGGAGGAAGACTACCGCTTGGGAAGGAGCAGGGAAGCTCGCCTATGGCGTTTGTGTAGCGATGGTGCCTATGCGCGTTGGTAAGCGCAGGCGTATGTACAGACGATGTCTTCATATACCGTGAGGAACCTGCGGAGGCTTCGCTTCTCGGTGTCGGTTTATCTCGGCATGGAAGTAGACAGTGGAGAACAGTGTTTGATGGCACGCCTGAGCACAATCCACCAATCGGTCACAGCCGTCTGAGGAACTCTTGACTTCCTTCGCTATCCATATGCCAGCGCCTCTTACACACTTCGCTCTGCTCGGCTTCGCAGCCGGACATGGAGTCTGATGCTAGGAATCAATCATGAAGCAGCATGTTCCACCGGGCGCCGCGACAGCATCGCGCTGCAAGCACTGACAGACCGGCTGTCTACGGACACAACCGCTTCGTCCGAATTGGGACATTTGATCTCGAACGATGCATCCAGCACTTCCTCCACTGAGCTGCCGCCGGTTGACGGCGGCCGCAAAGCGTGGACGTTTTTGGCAGGATGCTGGCTTGTTGAGGCAATGATTTGGGGGTTTCCACTTGCCTTTGGCGTCTTCCAGCGATACTACTCCGCACATGAACTGTTCAAGGATAGCGACGACATAGCCACTATAGGCACATTGGCAACTGGCATAAGCTACCTCGGTATGCCAGTCACGAACGCTATTGCGTTGCGATGGCCACAACACCGCCGAGCAATGTGTTTCGCGGGATGGCTGCTGTGCCTGATCGGCCTCATTGGCGCTTCGTTTGCAAGCCGAACTTGGCATCTGCAGCTCTGCCAGGGCTTCTTGTACGGCTGTGGATGGGTCATATGCTATACGCCATTCTTGTTCATGCTCAACGAGTGGTTCTTGGTGAAGCGGGGACTCGCGTACGGCATTCTGTTCGGAGCGTCCGGTGTTTCTGGCCTTGTATTCCCAGTCATCCTGGACTGGTCATTAGAGCGATTCGGCTTTCGAAACGTGCTAAGAGGCTACGTTCTACTGACCGTAATCGTAGCTGGACCAGGATTCCTCTTCATCCGGCCACGAGTTGCGGCGGAGTCTGCACTCCATTACCAAAACAGCACGCAGCAGAGCAGTAGGATCGTAGTAGAACAGATAATGCGTAGCTGCACAAGCATCCATTTCGTGCTCTTTGCTGCTGCTATCTTCATACAAGGTTTAGGGTTTGTAAGTATTCAGTCCGAGCCGTATTCATGGTAAGATTTTCGCTGACCACACTTGACATAGTTCATACCTAATATCTACATCCCGTCATTTGCGGAAGATCTTGGCTTACCGGCATCGACCAGCGCAGGCCTTCTGGCTCTTGTCTCATTGTCGCAAATTCTTGGCCAGATATGGCAGGGCTGGATCTCCGACAAAGCCAACATCTACTTTCCAGTGGCAGCCTCTGCGCTCATTCCCGGCTTGGGATCACTCTTCCTTTGGGGCCCGGCCAAAGGTACGGCTCGTCTTGCCCCTTTCGCGATGATATGGGGCTTCTTTAGCGCAAGTTACAGTGTCTTATACACCAGAATGTGCACGTTCCTGACCGTGTCGAGTGATGGAGGGAAAGACGAAGAGTTTGCTATGTTGCTTTACGGGCTATTCAGCTTCGAAAGAGGCGTCGCTAACATCCTCGAGGGACCCATCAGTAGCCGTCTGGTTCGAAGGAGCACCGCTATCAATATCGACAGCTATGGTCTCGGCAGATACTCTGACGTGGTATGGTTCACCACATTGTGCATGCTGGCAAGCTCGCTGGTCGCTGTTGGATGGCTGTTCAAGCAGCGAACTGAGCGCACAGCCAGCGCTAACGATCAATGATCATGCTCTTCTTTTCGCCTCAAACGTAGTCTTGCCCTCTCGCCTTCCTGCCTTGTGCGCTTGAAGCATACAATCCCGACTTCGCGGTCTTCCCACCCAAACGTACCAATCCGACGAGGTGGTGAACACCAGCAACAACCTATCAGACGAGAGAACAAGGTTAGCAACGATCTACAACACGTCTGGAACGAACCTCACTTACCCCGTCAACCACACGGACTGTCTCACCCACCGCTTCCTCAACAGCCATCTTCATATCCGTCATGCCAGCGCAGCCGAGCGTAAGCACTTCTGCACCTTGCCCAGCCAGTTTGACGGCCACATCCTGCATAATCTTCAGAACTTCCTGCCTCGGCTTCCTCTCCAGATCAAGCACGCCAAGATCGCAGGAACCCACTCCCGCGCAAAAGCCATCCATGCCATAATGCCGAACGGCGTCTGCGTGCATGACCTGACTCCGCCTTGAGGTTGCGACAATGCCGAAACGTGCCCCAAGCGTTCTAGCTGCGAAGAGACTGGCCTCCATGATGCCGATGACTGGGACATCGAACTCTTCCCGCAGCATGCGGATGAGAGCGTGATCTGAATAGCACGCTACTAGCATTGCGTCGTAACCTTCCCGTTGCTGGAGCGGTATGATGGCACGTGCGGCGGCGGCAGCGCTCATGATGTTGTCGAAATTACCTTCTACCGCAGACGGAGCCGGCGGAGGTGATGTGAATCCCACTACTTCGACGTCGGAAGGTAGAGTAGGCTCGACCATCTTCACGCAGTTGGCTGTCATTGATTCGGTAGCGTTTGGATTGCAGATAAGCACACGTATCTTCCTTCCACCTCGTGGTAGTGGTCGCTCTGCAATCTCGTGCGTACCATTTGTCAAAGTTCCATTCGTGGCAGGGACACCATTAGCGCCTCTCGCCTTCATGTCTTTCAGCATTGGTGGCGGTACGACTCCAGTCTGGTTCGCTATCCTCTGGTAATGCTCAACGCGTCTGTGTCGTCCGAAATCGAACGTTCTTGACTTGCCTTGCGTGCACAAGTCAAGATCGCAGTCCGCAATTACAATCTCGTCTTCGGTGGTCTTCGCTTCCGCTAGGACGTCGCCTTCCGGACCGACAATGCATGAGCCTCCGATGAGCGAGTACTTTCCGTCGTCCATTCCACACCGCGCCGCCGACACCGAGAATGCAGCATTAGTGTAGCTGCCATGCTGCATAACCAGCTTGTGATGGAAGAGCGCCGTCTGCTCGGCGACCCTTGGATCCTGATTCTTGTCTGAACCCCAGAGATGCGGCGCAAAGCCAGCGGTGTTGTAGCCGCAGAGAACAACTTCTGCTCCTTGCAGGCCTAGGCAGCGCCATGCTTCAGACCAGCGTCGGTCATTGCAAATCTATACATCAATCAGCGGGACTTAACTGGCAGATTTGGTGGCGATGTATTTACCATCATGCCCATGATCGGCTCAGTCCCGTCTGCAAGATCAGGCACGCGGAATGCTTCAAAGCCAAGATCACCAGGCTTGAAGTACCTCTTCTCCAGTTGGTTCGTAGCCTCCGGATCTGCAAAAGGTTCGAAGTCGCCTGGTAGATGTATCTTCCTATACTTGGCAATGACAGATCCAGACTTGGCGTGGTAGTAGACACTCGTGTTGAAACGCTCCCCATTCTCAGCAGCTTCTGCGAAGCCAACGGAGACGTCGACACCGAGCTCACGAGCTTTGTCGAAAAGAGGTGCCGCATTTGGGGACTTCGTGACATCGCCGTGTTCAAACCAAGAAGCCAGCTCGTCCGCATCGTTGATGAGGTAACGCGGGAAGAACGTAGTGAAAGCGGTCTCTGGGAACAGCACGAGTTCTGCACCTTGGCTGCTTGCCTGCTCCAGCAGTGACAACATACGGTTCAGTGTTTTGTTGCGTGGGTCAGTGCGATGGGTAGCACCCATCTGGGCCGCCGCGATGCGGATCGTACGTGCCATAGCCAGCGCCAATGCAAGTTGGTGAACGAGAGAAGGGAATGAGGGAACCGATCAAAGCTGGCTGGAAGATTGCTTCGCAGATGGTAAAGCGTAGCACTGAATGAAACCACTTACACCGCGTAGGACATACTGCCTCTGACCTCGAATTGTGCCCTGGCAATGCAGAAATATTGAAGCACTTGGCCGATCATGGCCCGCCAAATAGTACTGTACAATCGTGTTCGCCGCGTCTGGCTCGATAAGACGTGAGCCGACTGATAAGGTTCCAGTCGGCGAGAGTGGAGCTATTATTGCCGGCGCAGGTGCGGTCCTCGGGTCGGCTGTAGCTTACCCTTTCGGACGCACATGGCGGGTGGAGGCTGAAGCAGTGAAGATCGAGAAAGTCGACGTTGCGGCTACGATACCTCTTACTGCTTGGGCATTGTAAATGTGGCTGTGTCGTGAGAGCTCTAGGCCGAAGCGTTGGTGCACAACCCAGTAAGGTACGCTTGGTACTGTGGCCACGCGACGGGGAGGGAGGTTTCCGTTCGAGGGGTTTTCTGACCTCCACCACTTCGGGCCTTGGTCGGCGTTCGAGGTGGGCTGGATTGGCGTGCGGAGTTGAGAACGTGCTATCTGACTCAGGTCCACCGAGCAAGCCTGCTGCAGCTTCCCGTGGCCATCAATGGCCAGCACGGGTTCGTCTTCTATCGGTGCTCGTGATGCTAGGTGGTATTGCCGTTATCGGAGGCGCCATAGAGGGGCTGAACAAGATACGCTGTAAAGCAGAAGACGGCGTCGCGGCTTCTAAGCGATAGCTCGCAACTTGGCATGACAATGGAGACTCCTCATATAACGGCGCAGTCGCCCTTCCATGCGCCGCCTCTCCCCATGGTGCACATGCCTGGCTTCCCACAGCAGACCTCGACGTCGCCTCAACAGGGTCAGGCTGACGGTCCGGATCGGGCGAGAGCCTACAAGTCACGCAATAAGCGGCCATGCGACTTCTGTCGCTACAAGAAGGCCGCCTGTCATCTGGAGAACAAACCGCCGTGTGAGCTGTGTATACGTTACAACAAGGAGTGCACCTTCCTCGAGTCACCAGCGAAGCGGCGCCGACCGAACCACGATAGTGATGGGAGCAACAACATGGCTAAAGGCAGCCACCCACACGAACCACATATGAATGGCAGCAATATGCCTCTCGGTGCAAGTTATGTCAACGGCACATCGGGTGGCAGCATGGACATGCAACAGGCTCTGATGTGGGAGAATGGCATGCCACCGTTCGACATGCCTGGGCTCGGCATGACGCCAGGCATTGGACCTGCGGACTTCGCGTTCGACCCAGCGCTGTATCAGGAGCCGAGCATAGCATTCGAATCGTATGAGCCAATGTCTGCATCTACCGCCCATGTGGACAACCTGGCCTCGCATCGGCTACCCGAACATGTACACATGCCGCACCATTCGATAGATACTTCGCCTACTTCACAGATAGCACAACTTCCGGCAAGCCTGCATCTTCCGGTCGATGCAACAAGCGGCGAGCCGTCGCTGGACAATCAGGCGTCGTCCAATGCGCAGATCGTGGGCATGAGTGGTGAGATGGATCCCTATCTGCTCTCGCGGTATCGCTTCGATCAGTACAACGAAGCTGCGTTTCAGTCCATTCGTCTGCGCAAGGTCAATGGAGGCTCATTATGGGATGGTAGCGTACCGGCCTTTTTCACGATCGCTCACAATGCGCTTGCTGCGAAAGCGCAGCCCGGCGAAAAGCCCGACGTTATGGACAAGTACCGACAAGATGTAGACGAAATGGTGAGCGATGATGTTGGAAGGCGGCTTATACGGCTGTTCTTCAAATATGTGCAACCATACTTTCCGCTTCTGACACGCGAGGGGCGCCAAGAACGGGATGAGAGCGGAATCAGAGACCTCAACAGCATACCGACGTGCATCCTGGCTGCGATATATGGGCACGCGCTACCGTTCTGCGCGTGGGACGAGAAGCTATGCGTCGAAGTGTACACTCCGCCTTCAGCTGATGCACTGTTTCGCATCGCTTGGCAGGCGTGCTGGCCTTGCATACACACGCCATCTCTTGCCGTACTGCAAACCATTCTTCTGCTTGTGCAGCGCAGACCTACGAACAAATACGTTAGCGATACACCAATGAAGTGGGTGATGATGAATACAGCCGTTAGCGTGGCTCAAGCATTGGGTCTTCACCGTGACCCATCCGCATGGCCTCTTCCTGCGTGGGAGTGCAAGGTCCGGAAGCGCCTAGCATGGGCAACGTTCGTACAGGACAAGTGGATCGCACTCAATTTCGGCCGCAGCAGTCACATACAGGCTGACGACTGGGACGTTGAACCACTCGTGGAGTCTGACTTCGCGGACCACGATCGAGGCCCGGAAGCATCCGTGGGTTTCTGGGGCCAGCACTTCATCAAATTGTGCGAGCTCACGGTCATTGTTGACGACATCATGCATAAAATGTTCAGCCTCAAGGCTACGAAAGCATTGCACGGGAATTTGGAAGCCACGCTTGAGGTGGCGAAACCGCTTCGTCTCCGACTTACTGAGTGGCACCAGTCGTTGCCAGTGGGCCTGCTCCCACAGCGAAGCGCGGGTATCAACTCACCCGAAAGCGGCCGTCGCCGGTCACTACAGCACGAGCTGGACGGGAACGGATGCCTCTACCTTGCCTACATCACTGCGAAAATCGAGCTTTTCCGGGCAATGCTGCGGCCACCCATGACTGACGCGAACACTGCAGCTGTGACCGCTCTCAGGACTGGCGCACTGACTGTTGCGGGCGAGGTCACAGAGTTCTTAGAGCATCTCAATGCGCGGGAGTTGGAGGCTTTCTGGACGAGCTGTGAGCTCAACTGTCCCTCCGCTGGGGTTTACATACTGACGTGGAGATACAGATGCGCGTACGAATTTCACAATAGCAAGCAGCTTCATGCTGCTGCTTTTTGTCACTTCACCCAACTTGCCCGACGCGAAGGAGTGCCTAGCATTACTCAGTGGCTGGCGCTCGCTTCTTCGCATCAAAAGTCGCAGCTGCGATCTCCTCAACCTAGCGCTGCTACGCCTAGACGGCGTCTACGTTGCAGGAATGGAACGCTTGATCGAGCTGAGTCCAGCAGCGGTTCAAGCTTGGGCGGAAAGTGCACAGTCAAAGTGAGCGCACTATAGCATATCGTTCGCTGAATCATATCTAGGTCTATCTCAGGTGATGTCACCATCGTCGTTGTCATACATCATTGTAAAGTCTATACATCGAACGCTTTGCCTTTCGTCTTCTCCACTACCACATCACTTGCTGTCTCGCTGTCGACTCCATTAAGGACGTCAGCAGGGTCAACGGATGCTGCCATTGGACTGATTTTGTGTAGGGCCCAGTAGACGAGTCCGGCGACGAGGATACTGATCAGCCAAGCCAGGCTGTAAAGGTAGATTGCGCCCTTGGGAATATGAAGCCTGGCATTGCAGGTTTTCGCCAAGCCAGGCATGTTGGGCACAATTCCGCAAGCGAACGCTACGAATGCGCGCCAGTTGAAGCCTTGCCAGAACCAGTGCGCTGCTGCGGGAGATCTCGAGTACAATGCCGACAGTGACAGCTGCTTCCGCCTGATGATCCAGAAATCACACACCAGGATACCAGCCAACGCTCCCAGGAAAAGGCCGTAGCTGCCCAAGAAAGAAGAGAATGACTTTGCACTGTTCTGGATATACCACGGAACGGCGCCCACCGAGAGCAGAGCGCAGATGAAGGCGCCGCGGCGGTTGTTGATGTACTTCGGAAACCACAAGGACAGATCGTTCGAAAAGGAGACGCTGTTGGCTGAGATGTTGGTGCCAATGACGGCAAATGCCCAGCAAGCTCCAGCGAAGAACTGTGCGGCGCGGTTGTCCCACAGCTGAGCAACGTACAATGGATTCCACGCCTTCGACGCAGGAACTTTGTAAATGACTGTCGCGGCTGAGGTGACAGTTGCCCCGAGCACACCGCACATGGTGACTAGCACCATGAGACCAACGGCTTGCGTCCAGAAGACCTCCCTCGGGCGCTTGGCGTAGCGCGTGAAGTCCGGCATGTTGAGCGCAAGCGTTGCCTTGGGACCAATGGCTGCCGTGACACATTGAAAGAACACCACGGCTACCGGTGTACCGTCGGCGATGTGTGTGGGCTTGTGGAAAGTCGGGCCAAATCCTTTAGCCTGCACAAGGGCCCAGATGAAGAGCGTCAGGCCGAAGGCTGGCATGATGAACGTCTTCGCCATGAACATGTACCGCAAGTGCGAAACGTTCAGGTAAAGGAGCGGCAGCTGAATGATGATGAAGAGGAAGAAGCACAGCAGCTGAGTTGACGTGACGTGGGCGCTGGCAGGCAGATGGTTTGGGAAATGGTTGAAGGAGGGCCAGATGGCAGAGATCATGATTGCCAGACACTGGCCGCCTTGGTAGCTTTGCGTGCCGAACCAGATGACTGCCACAATGCCGCGAACGAGAACGGCGAATTTGCTGCCGCGCATCCCAAATGCTGACCTGCAATAGACTGGAAAGTTGATGCCGAGCGTCGCGCCGACGTAACCGTCAAGCATGGCTGGAACACAGACGAGTGCATGACCGATGAACACCGCGAGGATGGCAAGACCGGGATTCAATCCTTTTGTGACGGCGGTCGAGGAGACTTGATACATCGAGATCGAGAAGGCTTCAGCGATCCAGAAACCCAGGAGACTGGGCCATGACCAGGTCCTTTCCGGACTGTTCAATGGGATAGGCTGCAGGTCTTTGTTCGTTGCTGTCTCATTCGACTCTTTCCCGTCGCTTGCGGAGGGCAACTCGAGTCGACTGAGAAGACCCATGATTGTTCACGAACGACGCCGTGCTGAGTTGGAAGGTATGGATGGTGGTAAGAAATATGGTCTATGGCCTCTGGCAAGCCCCAACTCTCACACTTATCTGTTCGACGACACAGTAGCATCGAGCCCAGCGACAGTCTTCTGAGCGCCACATAAGATAGCCTGACACAACGGCCAGACCTCCTAGCAGCGTCTAAAGCAGAACCGTTATCTCTGTCGCGTGCGCAGAACCCGCGCTGACACGAGTCTAGGTCGGCTTCCAAAATTCGCCCTATCACTTGGCCTCGGTGGTTGTTGGCCATCCGAAGTTTAGGCGTACTTGTCTTGGCGCACGCGGCCGAACGCCAAACACTGTCTGTAGCAGTGATCTCCGGGTAACGCACAGGATCAGCCGGTTGTGGATTCTAGGCCGAGTGCGTACTCAGGAACACCCTGCGGAACAGAACAACAGATAGGTGCAGTCACCATGGTGTTGATCACGATTCGGCGGACGGAGCCAACTGGCTTTCCGACGGGTGATCATAGCACTCAAGGCAAACTGCTGAGTTTGACCTTCCTTCCACCCTGACAAACATGGACGAACGGGTACTGCCGTCGGAAGACGAGATCAAGACATACTACTGGGAGCACGGCCACCCATGGTCTGATACGTGCGTAGAGTCGCGCACTGGGCGGCAATGGACGCACAGGCTGACGGCTCGTAGGTATGACAATCCAGACCTCATAAGCTTGCCGAGTCTCCTTCAGTACAATGCCAACAGGCGACCGGAGCAGGTGGCTTTCCTGCGTCCGCTCAAGGATTCGTTCGTCAAGGTGACATGGCGGGAGTTCAATTCAGCAGTCAATACCCTCGCCCGGCATTACTCTTCAGCACTTGATGTGCAGCTCAATGAAGCAATCAAGGTCGACCAACAGCCGACTGTTGCTTTGCTTGGAACAGGCCATACCATCGGGTATTTTGCCACCCAATTGGCTTTGCTCAAGCTCGGGATTCGAGTGTTACTGCTCAGCCCCAGCAATGCCGATGTAGCGACAAATCATCTCTTGACAGTTTGCAATGCCGTTGCTGTCGTTTCTCAAGCTAACTTGCAGTCGGCTGTCCACGGACTGCACGTCGTGGAGCTGGTGCCCTTCGAACAATCGATTGCACACGGTGCGAATGACGTTTCCATCCTCGCTTACAATGCGCGAGATGTATGGAACTCGCACTCGCTGATCATACATTCAAGCGGAACGACAGGACTTCCAAAGCCAATAATACACACGCATCGTAGTTTGATGCTCATTGCGCGAATGTACCGGCTCTTCCCCGACTTCGCAATCAATAACTGGTACTTGGCATTTCCGTTGTGAGTACTGAACTTTCCAGCACTCGATCTTCGTCTAACAGCCGTGCAGGTTTCATATTGCTGGCATATCAATAGCTCTTAGTGGCCTTCCCAATGGGCTTACACTTTCCTTTCCGCCGGAGAATTGGCCGCCGGCACCAGGGTCGATACTCTCCGCCTGGAAACAGCTTGCCAAGCTCGGCTTCCCTGTGGACTGTTTGCACTGCGCTCCTGCTGTGATTCAAGATCTCTATGAGTATATTACAACTACAGGCAACGACTTCTCGCCGTTAGTGGATCTCAAAGTGTTACAGCCGGGTGGTGCGGCGCTGAACTTACCCATGGTCAACAAGCTTATCCAAGTTGGTGTCAACGTTAAAACGACATACGGCAGTACAGAAATTGGACCACCAATGCGAAGCATCCCGCATGTACGTCTTCGCCAAGACTTCATTTGGCCTAACAGATTACTGACATTTTGCCAGACACGGCAGAACCCGCACTGTTACCGTGTGCGTAACTTGTATCCTGAGGATGAGCATTATAAGATGGAGGCGCTGGGCGACGGACTTTACGAACCTGTTGTGTATAGGGGCTTCCCGCTTGCCGCCGAACTGTGGCTCGCACCAGACGCTCCGAATCCTTACCGGACGAACGATCTTTTCACTGAGGAGCCTTTAGGAAGCGGGCTCTACGTCTTACAAGGCCGCAAGGACGATCTTCTGGTACACACTAACGGCGAGAAGACTAACGCCCTTCCTCTCCAGATGGCGCTTGACAGCTGTCCTCAGATTGTCAAGGCCGCAGTGTTCGGCTCGGGTCGACCTTGCGTCGCCGCTCTGATTCAACCTTCTACCACAGTCCTTACAGCCGGCGACAGAGAGTGTATCTTTGCCGCTGTAGAGAGTAGTTCCGTGCTCTTTCCAGCCCACTCCCGCATTGCGCGTTCCATGGTGCATATACTCGGACAAGGTGAGACCTTACCAGTCACGCCAAAGGGCAGTGTGCGGCGTAAAGAGGCTGAGCGCATATACTCTGCTGCTTTAAATGGTATGTATGAAAGGCTCGAGAACGGTGATCAGCACGACCATAGCGTGTCTGTTGAGGCTGCGTACTCAGACCAGGAATATATCCTGGCTTGCGTAGAGCAGGCGCTTGGAAGACAAGGATTGAGATCTAATGCTAATCTGTACCGCCTGGGCCTGGATTCTCAAAAAGCTGTCATGCTTCGATCAAAGTTGATGAAACGCTTTGGTCGCTTCCCTCTGCACTTCATCTTCGAGTATCCAAGCGTAGAAGCTCTTCGTAACAAGCTAGTCGATCAAGTCTCTTCTGAAGCGGGCATTACAGCTCCCAACAGACACCACGACTGGGTTCGGCAGGCCATTGATCGGTATACGACTGAGATCATGTCCTGGTCGGAGCCGCTGGCCACGCCGCCGGCCACCCCTGGGGAGGAAGTGGTGTATCTGACCGGTGCTACAGGTGCGCTCGGCAATGCTCTGCTTGAGTGCTTCGTGGCAAATCCCACGATCGAGAAAGTGTACTGTGCGATTCGTGGCAGCAGTGACCGCCTTCGCTCGTCTATGATACAACGGGGCTACTCATCCGCGGTTGTCAACAGTGCGAAGCTCCACGTCGTGCCTTACTCCATGGCCGACCTACATCTTGGACTTGGTGAGGATTTGTATGCTCAGCTGGCGGCAAAAGTAACAACGGTAGTACACAACGCTTGGAAGATGGATTTCAATGTCCCAGTGACCGAATTCGACGGCGATTGCTTGCAAGGCACGGTGCGGCTGATGCACTTCGCAAGCACCGGAAGGCGGAAGATGTTTGCCTTCTCAAGCTCCGTAGCTACCCACCTCGGTCCTGCAGCATCTGGCTCTGAGGTTGCGGAGACCGAGGCGATCAACGAACCGTCACTGGCATTAGACACTGGATATGCGCAAAGCAAGTTCATCATTGAGATTGTCTTGCAAGCATTCGCCAGGAACACAGGCCTCAGTACGAAAGCTTTCCGGATCGGTCAGCTTTGCGGCCATTCAAAGCACGGTTCCTGGAATGAGAGCGAGATGTTCCCGATCATGTTCACCACCGGCCTGAAGCAGCTCAAAGCGATCCCTACTTTCACCGCCCAGAGTGTCGACTGGCTGCCGGTTGACATTTGCGCGAAGGCGATGAGTGACATCCTTGCCGGCGGAAAAGCCGAGGAGCCTACGCATGATCATATCTGCATGGTCCACAACCTGGTGAACCCACGTCCAATCTCATGGACCGATTTCCTTGACTGCCTTACCACTGCGTACGGAGAGTCAATTCAGCGTGTATCAATGGCCGAGTGGGTAGCAGGTCTGTATAAACTTAGCGAGGCTGGTGTTGTCAGCCCAGGCATGAAGCTCATCGGCTTCTTCGAGAGTATGGCGCAAACACCGACACAGAGCTGCGCGGTATTCGCAACAAGTCGATCTGAGAAGCTCAGTGGTGCTCTAGCTTCCGCACCGTGCATCGATACGTCGCTGATGCACCTCTATCTTCAGAAGTGGAAAGAGACAGGCTTCTTATAGCCTCGGCTGTACCAAAGCCCGTCCCAATCGTACTGTTCCTATCCCTTGATGTCAGTACGCCCAACTCGCCCTGCTGAGACCTCCTCGCTTTGGTACGCCGTCTGCCACCGTCGTAACACTGCTGCTATTACTGAGCGTAGCACCCTCCAATGAATTTTGCATCGTCTTCTTGCCGACTCAGATATTTTGTGCTTCCGCACATCTACTCCGAACTAAGAAAAACGCTACATTACGCGCGATTCCCGTTGTGTGGCGCCACTTCGTCCACAACGGCTCGCTGAGGATGACCTGCGAGACGGCTGGTAACTTTGCGGAAAGACGCTGCCTTCGGATTAGGCAACCTCCGTCCTAAAGGGGCTGGTTATGCTGCAGCCTCCAATCGTAAGTTTCTAGCTCAAGCGGACACTAAGAGGATACCCAGGCATGTACATCACTGACATTAGCTGCGTTGAGTCGGCTACATTGGACGAGCGAGGACAGCTTCATCCGGCAGCTCTGCTGCAACCTGCTAAGTTCCGCATAGTGTGCCACCACTTATGACTAGCAACATCATTTTGCCGGCTGCAGTATGTCCTGTGGTGCCGATCGCAGGAATGTGCGCGTGCCACAAGGATGTCGGCGGCCATCCGCTTAGCTCGGTAGTAGATGATTGCGAGCGAGCAAACCAATGCATATTGTTATGGCACCGGTTTTCCCTTCGGCAACGGTCTTCTACCGAGACGTTCTTCGTCGCCTTATCAAGCCAGACCTATCCTGCCCGATGTCATGCCCCGCCTCGCAGATACAGGCTAGCAAATGGCAAAGTTGTTTAGTGTCCCAATGGTGGAGACCGCTTCTGTTGTGCCGAATTCGACGCCACGGGCTTGGGCACCACGTGCAAAGCTTCTTTGCTGAGTCAAACTAAGCAAGAGAAACCTGACTCGGCGGGACTCTTACGACATCGGAGGGTGTTGATCACATACGCATATCCGTCCGACGATACGTAGAAGTGGGCGAACGTTGCGCCATGGCTTGGTCAGCTATTTCAACGCTCGCTTGCTCTAGTCGAGGGGGTAATGTTGCTGCTTGTTGGAAGAGGGACGTATCGGCGCACGCTGTCGCCCAGGTCTCCCAAAGCTCCTCGCTAAGTAGTCAGTGATCGTTGAGCGCTTTTGCCCAGCTACGGATTGTAGCTGCCACGCCTGGTAAAATCTGCCCTTCCGTGCACAATAGCGGCAAGGAAACTGGCTTGGTCCATGCTCGATCACCTCGTCTCGAGCACTCGAGTTTGTCGCACTAGAAAAACACCAGCGCCTCCGATGTTGATGCGACTAGCGAGCACTTGTTTGATTGTAACGTTCTACTGCACCTCGGTCCCAGTCGCACTCGCCGAACCTGCTCTCACTCCCAACGTGTTAGCTGCCGCCACACCCACGCAACGAGCCAAATCTGTTCGGAAATACTGCACCATGCGCTGCAACCATCGAGGGTTTATGCGATATGCTTGTTGATGTGGGTGGCGCAACTCTCGCGTAGGAAGCTGTCTCTGCTGCATCTCTGTGTTGATGACATGGGCAAAGTGACCTGCAGCATCCTTGGCGGGTGGACTTGACCAAGAGACCACTGCCCCCAACGCGCTGTTCACGGCTCACTAGAACAGTCCCGCTTTTTCGACTGGTATAAGAAGTGGCTGATGTTCATAAACTCGACAACGGATCATTCCGCGCCATGAAGCCCGGGATAGCGTCGAAGATGCCGATCACAGCTCCAACAGCGGGCGTCGGAGACGGATAGGACGGGCCAAAGTAACTGAGCAAAAGCACCGTATGCACGATCGTTGAGGCGCTATGGCTGTCAGACTGTTCCCCTCGTTCGCAAATGACCTTGGGCTTCGTGGAAAGGTAGTTTCGAAGTTATTAACAGCCCGATGGAAGTGCGAACCATATCGACACTTTAGTGTCATCGAGGGGTTACTACTTAGAAGTGCTCTGTCAGGGTGGTGCGCCTGTCGACGATGGAGAGCTTCCCAGTACGCCATGCGCTTCTTATTCCCGGCCTGAATCCAGCCGAAGCAAGGCATCCTCATGCGGAGCCTGGGTATCTCCGAGTCCTTTCGCCAAGCACTCCTTAGCACAAGCCAACCCTTTGAACTCCCGAATAAGAGAACAGCCAGAACGCGAACAGGCAAAGCGTTAAATGAGCTCGTCGCCGCCGCTTCGACCGACGTCTTCGATAACCTTCCGTACCTCTCCCTCGTCGAACATAGGTCCCTAAGCGTGGCATTAGCCACCCTCGCTGTGAGCAGAGCGACCGCTCCTCATGCGGTGAGGACTCACCATGCCGTCACACTTTGCCATCTTCTTCAGGCGCTCGCAAACTTCGCCAATATCTACCGCACCAGATAGGTAAAGTGGATGAGATTGCAGCAGATCCCACGTCGCACTCGCCGATAGCAGCTGAGACTCGCTGGTTGCTGGGCTGCTGAGTTTGCCGGCTGTCGTCTCCGTTGATAGAAGCCCATTCGCAAGTCTCCTCGGGTCAAAGTTCGGTTCAGGCATTCCGGTCCACTTCGGTGCTCGTGGTTGTGGTAGCAAACTTGGATCGTCAACGAACCCGGGTGGATGGCTTGCCGTTGGTGATGTTGCAGCAGTAGCCCGTAAGATTTCGTTCTCGGTCTGTGCTCGTTGTAACATGAGCTTTAGTCGCTCGTTATCCGACTGTAACGAGGAAGTCGTCGTTGTCAGAAGGTTGAGCTTAGCTTCCAGATCCCGCACATGTCTCTCTTTACGTTCTCGGAAGGCGCGTTGACTGTACTGCTGTCAGCACTGCCGGTGAGAGGAGGAACGAGATGCGGCTATGCATACGCTGCTCGGTTCTGTGCCTTCCGTCGGGACTGTGCAGGTGTCATGCTCTCCTTCTCCTCGCTGCTACTCCTTCTACCCTGCGGGTCATTGTCCATGTCCAAGTTTATACCACTATCGACGGAACTATTGTGTAGGAGTGACAAAGACTGGCCTTGCGGTGAGCCGGCAGTCGTCGGGAGAGGAGTAAGACCCGTGCCATGGCTGCTGAGAGAGGCATCGAAGGTGGTATAATCGAAGGAACCACTCAGGAATGCGTTTGCGTCGAGTGAATTCTCTAGGCTCTGACTCGATCGTTAGCGTTGGCCTGCCATCTCAGACCACCATGGGGCTGCTCACCGGTATCGGCATAGAGCCATCGCTGCTGACCCCAAGAAGGCCTGTATCAGCACCGAAACCTAGGTATTGGTAGGGTTGTGCGGTCGGCGCGAAGTAGTTGTAATCCATGGAGTCCATTACCCTCGGCGGCAGCGAGATCAACAGGTCATACGTCGTTGCCACGGGAAGTGCTAGGTAAGTCGACGGTTGCCGAAATCTGTTGCCTTGGTATTAATGGGTAATCCTCAGCCGTACTGGGGGGCTGAACTTCTGAAGATCGACTGTAAACACCTGGTTGTGCCTTGCGAATCATTGAGAAAAGGAAGATATGCGGAAGTACGAGACCAGTTGCAGGTACTAGGGGTATGTGAAGCTTGGATACATGTGCGGAGTATGGCAGCCCTGTGGGAAGCAATGCAACATACCCAACCTACCTTAGAGAAGCCCTACAGCTGCATGCCGAGATGGTCCAAGTTGGCCCCCAGCGCAGTCGTAGGCCGTTGGAAACCCCGGGGAAAGGGTTCGACACACCGTCTGCAAGTGGACCCGAGACTATGAATCCTTCCGCTACCTGCGAGCGAGCCGGGGCCGAGCGTAAGATGGCAAGAGAGAGGGGACGAGGGGGAACGTGGTGAGATTGACAAGTTTGGAAGTCCGCCCAGCTGCTGACCAGCGGCGAGATTGGTGCGGTTAGAGGCGTGCCTAAAGCGCTAGCGCTACCTCGCACGGCATTATTGTCTTAGCTCGCCCGAGCGTGCAGTTTTGCTGGGGAGCTGCTCTCGTCGGGTCAGGCTACGGATTGCAGAGTCAGCATGTTTGATTGCAGGAGCGCTAACGTCTTCAGGGTGAAGCGAGAAGGCCGCCGAGAGCGGAGGCAAGGATACGTCGCTCAACAACGGAGCTCCCTACGGGCCGGCGACCAGCAGTAGGGCTGACCTTATCGCCGACGGGAGCATGTGCAGCGAAGTAAAGTGCGGGAGTTGTGCTCAACGTCTAAAACGTTGCTCTTCCAACGGGCAGCCGCCATAGTAGACGTAGAAGATGCTTGATACTGAGTAGCAAAGGCAGACTCGAGCCCAAGCGGCCTTGAGTGGCTTCGAGAGCGGATAACGCACGCACTTGCCAGCCTCGGAGGTCTGGTGCATCTGGGATTGGCGGTCCGTAATACGAAATGCTGGAGAGAAGTCCGCAACTAAGCGCATGGAAGAACGGCCAATTGTTCGTGGCTTACGCCCTGTCAGCGGTTTGCGTTGAACAAGCACCGCAGGGACGCTTGGTCTGGACTTGGGACTACATTATAACCGTCTACGCACATCCAACCAGAGATCTGATTACACACTCATCGTTTAACGAATGTGAAACACCATGTCAGCTTTGCTGAATCCACCGATCGCGAAGCTTGACGTTGATCAGAAGCTGAAAGGCTGGTCGGTCGAACATTGGCAACGCATGCCTGCTGGGCACGCCTTTTCGTCCTCAGTACATGCACTTTACTGCTCTCCCGGCGGTGCAGCGGACCGTCTAGCAGCCGGCACACACCGCCTAAAGTTCGGACATCGTCCTACACCCACGCTGGTAGGTGATCGACCAGGTTCAGTAGGTAGCTAAGACTGCTAGGTGGTCTGTTCCTGGCTGTACGACTGGCCGGAGACGAAGAGCCAGCTTGATAAGACCGGGTACAATGTTCTGGACGCCGGGTGGCCCTAAGGCTGAAGATTGCATCAATGCGGCCCGACAGAGTGCTGACAGGGTCTTCTTCCACAGCCATTAGCGGTGCTTACACGTAAAAGGCCGCCTACCCCTCTCTTGCTGACTTGCATTCGGACGCTCGTTGTCGGCTGACTGTAGGTCCCGCCGACAAAGAAGAGATGGTCGGCATTGCACTCTCAGCGACCAGAAGTCCATTACGTAGATTCCAACACATACGGAAGAGCACTTCAAAATGTCATATCCAGCGATGCGCCTATATTGGCTAGCTCTACCTCACTTGCTGTCTGCAAGCCAAGCGACCAAGTGCGGTGGAGTGAACAGTCAGCTTTGAGTAACCGCATGGGCTCAGTACGCAAGAGACCCTATTGAAGCTTGTAGTCTGATTAGCACGCTTAATCGGCTCTGCCTCATCTCAACTTGCAAGATATAGCCTAATTCGTGTAAGCCAAAAGTGGATAGTGCAGCCTTCTATATCAAGCGGCTTCGGCACGAGCCTCCATGAGCGGTCGAAGGCTCGTCAGAGCTATCCATGTAGCTTCTTCGGTCCGTATAGTTCGACTGCCTTGCTGCGGTAGCACATTAAGCCATCTGTCGAAAACTTCTTTAGCTTCTGAGACACCGGCAGCTTGCAATTCCGCGTCTGCAGACAAGGCAGCTTCCAAACCTGCGACACCGCCAAATACGATCAGCAGGTGCTGCCAAGTCGGCTGTACACACGATACAGAGTCCGCTGACAAGACTGACTGCACAGACATGCCTCGCTCGCTCGTGCCAATGCTAATGTCGTAACCGCCGTCGTACTGACACTCCGTGAAGACTGCACCGAGGGACGAGGCTTGCCGGACACTGTAACCCCAGTAGTAGCCGGCTTCCTCACGTGGCGTATCTGGTGACACTGCTTCGCCATGCAGCATATCTTGTCGTCCAGCTTGAGGTTGATCCGGCAGCTTTACCGTGACTCGTGATCGTTCCTCCAGCGGCACGCCTACGAATACCTTCTGCTGTAGCCCGCAATCCACAAGGGTGCCTGGGTTGCCGTCTCGGTTTTCACCAGGGTGTAAGGCGACGCCCTCACGAAAAATGCACCATTCGTCGCTTCTCAGATGGTGCGGCATGTCTAGGCTTGGCGCTACTCCGGCACATTGGAAATCGGCGTGCTTTGGAATGAGCGTTCTGCGCAGATGAGGTGGCGTTTCCAAGTAGGTCAGCATTTGGACGAGGAAGTTATTGGGATCGGTGTAGCCTGTGTAGCCATCTTCGTCTGGAGGCCTAGCCTTGACAGCGCCGTCATCAAACACCACCACCTCATCGACGCAGAAAACGGCGCACGCTCGCGCTATCTGTCCAGCTAGGACCGTCTTCAGCTCGCGCGTACCTGCACTGTTCTCGTTAGCCGTCCCAGAGATGAACAAATGCGAGAGAAATTCCGAAAATTCAGGTGATGCTCGAAGTGGTGGACCGGGACGAGGAAACACGAGTCGGACAACCAGTGACGTACGACGGAGATCTTAGACCTACTTGCGGAGTATACTGCCAGGCAACGCAATGCTCAGTGTGTACTGACGCCCTTTTGTTGCCGTGAAGACGGCCGTAGGTTTAGACGTATCAAGCTTGTTAACGTTCACTGCACGTCCATCGTCGTTGCCCAGCTTTCGCTTCTGCAAAACCGTCAGTACATTGCTTGCAGCTCCTGACTGCGACGGTTCACCTTAGCCTTGTGAGAAGACATGCTAGAGAATTGTTTCTGCGATGCGAATAGAAACTTCGCCTAACGGGACAAGCGGACATCTACAACGTGCCTTAGGCTGCACTGTGGTGGTGCCGTCTCAGGCGCTTCTGGCGCGTCGACTATATTGCTCTTTGTAGATTTTAATCAGGCAGGTTAGACATACTGCAGAGGGCTTCAAGGCTTCGGGCGACAAAGCTCAGCTTCGTGTTGATTGAAGACCTTTGGTGTTGCTTTGAAAGCGCCAGCGAAGCGCCGACACGCGCTCAAATCCTTCGCTCTGTTGATCCTGAATTCATGTTACTCCTGCTTCGCCCCTTATAACCTCTATCTTTACCCTCCACAAGCCTGCTGCCCCAAGATACGGATTGCTCGTAGCCTGTTCCTTGACGATGGTGTCAAGCGCGCTAAGTGTGCATCCGTGCGAGCGGAAGTAGCATGACTTTTCAAATCGCAAGCATGCCATCATACTTCTACGCCACGCCTCCGACCACCAAGGAAGCGAGACCCTCTTCCTCACTCCTAGCCGTGATCTTCACCGTAACGCCACTCTTGGCCGAGTACGCCATCCTGACCATCGCGCCGACCTTCCCGCCACCGACAGACTTGCCGTACAGCCTCAACTGGTGCGTTGATGGACTAAGTGCAACCTCAGACCCCTCGAGCGGCTGCATGCCAAGCGCCTTCACTAGCATCTCGACCGCCTCAGCAATGCTCTTCGCGTTCGAAAGCTGCAGTGTCTCCTCCGCCTCGTCTGTGCCGCTGCTTTCCAGCCCGCTCCAGATGTTGTCGAAGGAGCCTGCAAAAGCTGGAAGAACGTAATCGGCGCCCGTCAAATCGAGGTCCCCAACCTGGTACTCATCTTCGTAGCCGCCTTCTTCTGGCTCGGAAGTCGACGGGTCGATCTCACGGACCGTAAACTTGAGCACATTCGTAAAGGAAGCTGCCACGAAATCTGCATCCCCAGGTCGAGTGAAGGAGACGTAAACAATACCCGGCTCGTCCACCTTCAGCATTGTTGCGGGCAGGATGAACTCTTCTTCAAGTGTGCTTGCCTCACCGTCTCCGCTGGTTGGTGTACATAATACGCTGACCTCGGAAAGGACATAGTCGGGTATTGTGTTCTTAATGTCGAATTGCAGTACGAAGTGGTCCTTGAACAGATGCTTGACGGCGTTGACGACGTATTCGGTCTCGCTTTCCGTAAGCTCGATCACAGGGCTGCTCTTGAGTACGGCGCCGTAGTTCGAGAATTCTGGCACTGCTTGCAACTGCTGCGCGTACTTTTGACTTGCAACGGTTGCCTCGCGTGCAGCATCTGCGACCGCTGTGCCAGCTTCTGCCTTCTTCGGTCCGATGGAGGGCGCCTTGAGGGTGGGTGTAGCGGTTGTCAGCTTCTTCGTCCGGTCCTCAGCCAGGGACTGCTCGCGCGTGACCACAGGTATCTTGGATAGATCAAAAGGTTCGGCAAACGCTTCCGCAGAGGTACCGTTGACGTAATGTGCTAATTGATCTTCCAGCACTGGTAGAGAAAACATTGAATCTGCAGGGTTCTGTCAGCGAGACGCAGTCTATACCTCATCATCCCCTGCGACATACCATTCCGGACGAACTTGCTCGCCACCTCATCTTCTTCCTGCATCAATCGCAAATTCAATGCCGCCCTATCACGGACCTCATCATCGGTATCGTCCAAGCACCGAGTCAGCAGCACATGCACGCTCGACTTGACATCAGGATCCGTTTGACCTACGCCAAACTTCGCGAGCGCGGTCACTGCAGCGGCGCGAACGATGGCATTTTCCAATACAACTCGGTTGTAGATGTACCGGATGTACTTGGTCGGTTGCGGTGTCTTCGGTCCTTCCATACCCAGCAAATGCAATATCCGGACTGCCAGCTTCGTAAACTCGCAGTCCTCAATGAACTCGCAAAGATGCGAAAGCGCTTCCTCTTTGCTTTCAGGCACAAACTTGATCAGGTCGAACATGCTTTCCACCACGGCTCGCTTAAACTCGTACCCGCCTTCGTCGCGCAATATGCCGGAAAGGAAGGTGAGCATACCCGCCTGTTTTGATGGGAATTTGAGACACAAGGTCCGAATGGCTTCAACAATAGTCACTTTGAATTCGTCCGTGATCTCCGACATGAAGTTGCTAATTTGCTTCATTAACCGATCGACGCTGCTTTCGTTACCAGTCTTGAGGAGAGTGGTGATCGCGAAGGTGGCGATACTTCGGTTGGTGTTGCTGATGAGGGCCTCAATGTCTGGATTACATGACCGCACCGCATCCGGTTTGAACGTTGCGAATTGGTGTAGTATACGGATTGCGGCGAATTTTGACACGGCACGTGGCGAAGTGAGGAAGAGCTGAAGGACGTGGATGGCTTGCGTGACCTCGCTGTCGGCCAGGTCAGGCATGGCGCAGATGGCTTTGGCGGCCTCGAAGTTGACCATCTCGCTCTTGTCGCGTAGCCACTCGTCCAGAAGCTTCATCATTGGTCGGCGAAGGCTGGGGTCGTCTTCTGCGAGCTTGGCCGCCAGCCGTACGAGCATCATTCGCGCAGCAGGCGACTTGACAACACCAGCTGCGCTATATTGCTGCACCATCTTCACGAGCGCCATGCGGTCA
Source organism: Baudoinia panamericana UAMH 10762 (assembly GCF_000338955.1). Lineage (NCBI taxonomy): Eukaryota > Fungi > Ascomycota > Dothideomycetes > Mycosphaerellales > Teratosphaeriaceae > Baudoinia > Baudoinia panamericana. The sequence continues at coordinate 1,686,333 of NW_006911260.1, forward strand.
TGACTTCGCATCTGATACAGAAGGCCAATGGCGTGGTATTGCGTCATATAGTTGGTGCCGGCTGCGCTAAGCTGCGACTGTGCTGCGGCGCTTGCGCCGAAGCCAAGGTTGAAGCCAGATGAACGGTTGGTGGATGAGGCTGCCTCCTGCGTCTCGCCTTGCCATCGCCGGACGATATCGCGAGCTATGGGAAGCAGATGGTACGAAGACACCAGCGCTGCCGAGGAGACCGAGGGTTGCTTGTCGACGATCGCAGTTTTGAGGTTGCGTTCTATTGCTTGCACGGTTTGCGACTAGCTGCAAGTCAGTGTGTGTCACCTTCACACCGGCTCGCCAGAACATACGTCTATGATTCGACATAATGCCCGAATAGCGTTCGCCCTGTACACCACATCACTCCCCACTGCTGCTGTGTCTTTCATGATGCTGCTCGTGACCATGATGACATCCTCCGCATCCTTGCTCAGCTCCTTGATGACAAGGTACACCATCTGCCGTAACGAGGCATCTTTGTTCTGAAAAAGCTTGCTTATGCCAAAGAAGAGGGATGTCGCTTCTTGCTGTGGGAACTTTTCGCCGGTGAAGAGTAAAAGAGCAATCTTGGTGAGAAGTACTCGACATCTTCGGGGAGAGATGGGTGATGAGTTGAAGACGCGCGCTAGTAGACATATGTCAGTCCACGTACTCCAACATATTGCTCTTCGCGCCTGTCGTGCCTTCTTGAAATACGCTGGTTCGATCCACTTTCAGCAGGCCATCAGCGTCCTCATCCTTCTTGTTGAGCGCCATGGCTGCGGCGCTTCACTTGTGCCTTATTGTGCCGACATGTGTATCCCACTCTGGCGTGCGGAGCCCGGGATAAAGACGTGTATACCCTCCTCTCAATGGCATGTCACGCATGTAGTCGGTGGAAGGTGTCCCTTTGCAGGCGCCAAGAAAGCTGGGGTCGCAGCGACGGACGAGGCGAATCCCTGAAAACGGTTCTTGCTCACCTTCTTGGCTATCGGGCCTTGATCTCCTCCCTACCTCGCTGAGTAACACGGACACATGCACGACACCTGCTCTCGATCCAACCGAATGGCTACATGTTCCGCGACGGCCAGTCTCGTTGGCCGTGCACGTGGTATCAGAGGTTCGGATCCGTATACCTTGCTGGGAACTCCTCCTCCAGGGTCATGATAAGGATATGCAGGAACGTGTTGCTATCTGGTGGCCTGCATGAAGCAAGTCAGCAACTACCGAAAGGTTATTACCGCATCCAAATTATGCACGGCGAGCATGGCCAGCTTGCAAGCTGCACTCATCCATAAGTGGCCCAAGTCTCGCTACGATGCCCGTGGGTGTAGATGCGGCGGCGAGCTCAGATAAGCCTACAGTACAGCCCGTCTCTTATACTCAAACCCCGTCCTCCGTCTTGTCGTCGGTCTCTCTTCTCACCACACCTTTCTGCTTATCCATCTCCCGCGTCCAGCAGTAAATAATGGCAGAAAAGGGAGAGCAAAAGACGGCCACCGCAGCCCCTATACTGCAGAATGATGATCAAGCCGAAGGCACCGTATTCATGAGTAAGGACGAGGCACATTTGGCAAGTCTAGGCTATAAGCAAGGTACGTTTGTTTAACACAACACACCTTTACCCTCGAGCTAAAGACGACGTAGAATTCCGGCGTCACCTTGGCATGTTCGAGAGTTGGGCTGCTACATTTCAGGTATCCTGCAGCCTCGATCTCGAACCCTTCTATGGATGTAGGGTTGATCGGATGACAGTCAATGAACACTATCACTGGCATTCCAGTACTGTTCGGTTGGATCATGTACACGGGCGGTCCGACGTCCGCATTCGCCAATTGGACAATGGTCGGCGGCTTTTCATGCCTTGTCGCCCTTAGCCTTGCCGAGATTGCTGCTGCTCTACCAACCGCTGGTGGAATCTACTTCTGGTCTTACAGTCTAGGCGGCGAGAAGTGGGGCCCGTTCCTTGCCTGGATGACGGGGTGGTGGAACTTCATTGTAGGTTGAGTGTGCTCGATATAACATGTTAATTTCGGCTAACATGACTACAGGGTAGGTGGCCGCGAGCATGTGATGTTGAAGACTCGCTAACCCGTGTGGTAAGGCTGGGTCTGTGTGGTTCCGGGAGTACAGCAAGGCTCGACCAACTTCCTACTATGTGCTATCGAAATCGCCTACCCCAATGCGGAGATAGTATCGAAGGGCTGGTTCGCATGGCTTCTGACGGCAATCGGTATGTTTGTTGCTATGGCACCGAACGTCATCTCCCAAAGAGTGCTGCGGCTCTACTTCCGCTTCGCAACCCTGAGCTTCTTCACATTGTTCCTCCTGTACTGGATATGGTGAGTTGAGAACACCATGATAGACTCTGAGATTACCGCTAATTCTGGTTGTAAGGTTTCCCATAGCCGCAGCGAAGCGCGGACACTTCCAGTCAGCCGATGGAGTCTTCAAGCACTTCTATAACGGCATCAACATAGGCGAACAGAAGCAGGCATCGGATGCATATACTTGGGTCATTGGTGTCCTGTTCGGTGCTTGGGTGTTCTTCGGTTACGATGCTAGCGCTCACCTTGCTGAGGAGACTCACAACGCTTCCGCCGTAGTCGCGAAAGGCATGTGGACCTCGACACTGTCCGGCTGGGTGCTTTCCGTGCCTACCGTGGTTGTTGTGCTCTTCTGCATGCAGGACTTTGACAGCATCATAAGTGCTACGTACACCAACAATTGGTATGCTCAAAGCCGATACTTGGTTTGCTGCAGACGAAGGCTGACTTGGTGATATCGAAGGGCGGAGTATATGGTACAGCTTATCGGTCCGAGGGGCGCCATAGCCATCTTCAGTATACTCTGGATCGATTCGACTTGCTGTACCGCTGCATGCTTCTTGAGCGCGCAGCGAGTTACCTTCGCCATTTCCCGTGACGGCATCTTACCCGGCTCGAAGATCTTCCGAAGACTCAGCCGAAATAAGATGCCGGTCAACGCGGCCTATTTGGTATGCGCCCTTAGTATCGCCATCACATGCGCCGTTATCGGCAGTACAGTCGCTTTCAGCGCCATCACTGCAACCGTAAGCGACCCTCTGATCTGTGATTCTACTCCGCGGTACCCTCTGACGTGTTCTAGGCAACAATTGCTACGAATTTCAGCTACCTCTTCCCAATCCTGGCTCGACACACCGTTGGCCGTACTACCTTTAAGCCAGCCGAATGGAATCTCGGTCGCTTTTCGCTGCCAATCGGCATCGTCGCAGGAACGTACATCTTGTTCCTCTTCAGCGTGTTGCTCTTGCCGCAGCTGTATCCTGTCACCGCTGAGACATTGAATTACGCACCGATCTGCATCGGCATTGTCACCACGATCAGTCTGGTGGGTTGGTTTCTCCCGTTTGGTCTGGGTGGTCGGTATTGGTTCACTGGACCTAAGCGTACGATTGATCAAGCAGACTCGAGAGATACTGGGGAGAAGGTGTCGGCATGATTGAGTGACTAAGGTGAGCACGCAAGTGATGGAAGCCGGTAGGTCAAACGTGAGGAGACGTAGACCATTTCAAGTACGCTGGCGCCGAACTCAAGAGTTGTTCAAACCAATGTCCACTGTCATACCGGTTTCCTTCCGCTAGCTGACACATGGCCACCGAGCCAAGCACAGGAAGCCACAATCCGCCTTTTTGGCATAGTCGGAGGATCCAGTGTTGGTGCCGACACTCTTTTAGCCAGCGGTCCAACAATTAGCCCGAAGCCCGTTCAACCATTGGCTCGGCGATTCATACTGCGACAGTACGCTCTGCATCATCAGCAGGGCAGCAAACGAGGCTCGGCTTGTCTGCGAGCAATCACTCCGCTTGAACATGCGTCGCCGATTTGAGCAAGGGTCATTGTGCGGTTTCGCACGGTAGGTGAGTTTAAAGCGTTGGCATTCCTAACCTTGCAGCTTCCTTCAGCAAGCCCAACATCTTCTTGCTACTCGGGGGCCACAGACGTTTACAATGTCGCACTATATCACCACGCACGACAAGTCCGGCAAGTCAGTGTTCTCCAAGACAGTTCCGTCCGAGCCTCATCCAATGCCAATTCCCGCTGGCAATTTGCAGCTCGTCTATACATCCCATACCTTCCGACCAGACCTTAGCAAGGAGGCCGACATCGAACAGTTCGCACACGACCGCGCGAACGGTCTCGGCAATGCTGTTACGCCACCTAGTGGCGTAGCAGCGGCCTTGGTAACGATTGAACCGAACGCTACAGGCATCTGGCATAGGACAACCTCGGTCGACACCATCGTCATGGTCGAGGGCGTTCTCGAGCTTCATCTTGATGGTGGAGAAGTCCGGACTTTGAAGGCTGGGGATACGTGCGTGCAGCGAGCGACTATGCATCAGTGGAAGAACGTCACGCCAAATTACGGATCGGCGAAGATGGCCGGTATGTTAGTTAACGTACGCGTATATGTGACAGTGCCGCTGATGGAAAGGCTAGCGTTTGCCTTGCCCATAATCGAGCCATTCGTGGTTGCTGGCAGGACGTTGCAAACCGACTTTCGGTTCGAATGAAGTGACCTGCAGGACGCCAGCACTGCTCCCTTAATCTGTTGAGCCCGCATTTGTCCTCTCGTTCCGGCAACAGGCCGATGTGGAGGCGGAGGCACGCGGATTGTACGGTAGGATGCTGTACTACAAGTAGGTAGCCAGTAAAGCTTAGTGGGAGCATCAAGCGTGACCCCACCCATTCCACACTAGAATCTGCATCTCATCAATCACACAGGACTCGCCGCTTTCTGTGTTGGCCGGGTCCTGCCGCCTCCATGCTTTTAATTTGGCCTCCTTCGAGTGATCCTTTCGCCATAAACCTAGAGCACGCATCCACCGCAAGCCACGATTCAGCCACAGTCCTTTGGATATGGACCAGCTTGAAGGCCAAGTACCTGCGTTCATCGCATCATACGAAGACCCGTTGTATGCCACTCGCACATTGGGATTGATCCATACGCCTTTTGAACGTGTCAGAGGGTTATCAGCATGGATGAGACAGCATTCCGAGGCCTCCAAGTGTGACACTGCCAGGCTATCCGGTAATGCTCGAAAGACGAGCGGGTTGGCGTCATAGAATGGCGCCGCGTCGAATGCCACCATGCCATTCCAGCAGCTAGAGACCGGGATAGGCTCAGCGTGTGTCAAGGCATCCCGTGATTGGGCGCTTCGGAAGAACGGCCAGGTGTCCATAATCGGGGCGTAGCCACGCGCGTCACGCAGAGCGAAGGTGTCATAGAAAGCCGGTGGAATCTTGAAATCGAGGGCGCAGGCAGCGGCGAAATCGCCACTTCTTGTGTTCAAGAGCTTACGAACGTTGTATGACTATCTGCTATTAGTCTCCACTAAGTAATTATGCAGCAATACGATTTGCAGATGTAAGGATTCTGGTATGAGGCCATGAGCTCAGGACATGATCGACAACACCAATAAGAAGCGAGTCCTAATGCGAACGTAGAGTAAAGATAAAACAATCACAGCGTCGTACTTACGTTAAACACCACGTCGTTGAGCCACAAGACCTTGTCGAAGGTCTGGCCCGCCTCACGAAGTTCATACAAGGGCTGCATTGCCTGGTTACGTAGCCGTGCAAGATAAGGTATGCGTCTGGGCACCCACGTTCCTTTAGTAAGTGTGAACCACTCTGTCCAGTTCTCGTGGTAGGCTTTCGACTCGGGCATCTGAACCCAGCCCGTGGGTTCAGGTACCTTCTCCACTTCGTCTTTGTGCGAAGATTCATCAAGAACTACGCGATGCGGTATGGCGTTCCGTTCGAGCATTTCGTCCAGTTCTCGGAGAGCGCCTTTCGCATCGTCTATACTGCCGCTTTCGTAGACGGAGACGAATACGTTTTCGGTTCCGATGTCAATAGCGAGTTGTAGGACGGCTGAGACCCAGTGTGATCGTAAGATAAGCTCATCGGTCCAATGGATACTAGCGATGAAGACCTTTTGATCGCTGAACGGAGCGGGCTCCTTCGTGGCCTCGTAGAAGTAAGCGCGGCGTACTTGTATCACATCCCATGCTGTCCAGATGATTACGAACAGCGCCACAAGTCGACCAGCGCGGCTGAGAGAAAGGCGCCTGTTGCGCACATTAAAGAGCATGCTATTGTACCTTCATGTTTCTGGTCACCCCCTCGAATCGTTCGGATTAAGAGCGAGATGCTAAAGACATGTTTCAAAGAGTTGGGAGGAGATACGCGCGAGCCTTTCCCGGGAACTGAGTAATTTATAGCTTAGGAAGTATGCTAGATAATACTGCTGAATGGGTACATACCAATGAGTTCAGAATGCATGGTTGACTGCAGTGTAATCCTAAGCGTTTCGCCGGACCCGAGTCCGCGATCTCCGCACTCCGACTGCAAGCAGGTGTTCGGTACGACAAAAAGTTCCATCTTACCCTCGCTGGCATCCTGCAATGTCCCGACCTGCCACTCGCTCTCTGGCCTCATGGCAGCAATATCACGCCATCTTCACCCAGCAGTGTCTTCGAGGACCGCGAAATCGATTCGCCAGCAAGTCCTTAAGACTCCCTAGCCACCCTTCCCACCATGGCACGCGACCATTCTCAGGCTCCGCATCATGGCATGCTGGCCAGATGGGCAAAGCGTTCATGCCCAGCGCCGGAAGGCGCCCACAGCAATCAATGAAAGTGCAGAAAGCCAAAGCGGAACGCGATGCCAAACGGCAAGGCATAGGGTTTGACATTGGTCTCATACCAGAAACTTTCGTGATGCCGCGGGGCAAGAACCTGCCAAGCTGGTTCAGCAACTCCAAAGACCGTCGAAAACTAGAGTGGGCACGGCTCAAGCTGCGATTGAAGGAGTTCTACAGCGCCGTCTTCTACCGTTTCTTCTCCATTCGACCAAACCCCCGATTGGAATGGCGGAAGCTCCCTGGCATAGCCAAGGAACTACACAAGGAGATGTACGAGCATTTTGCGCAGGGCAACGTGGCGGCGATCGAGGGCAAGCTTGCGGATGGGATCTACGGGTCGTTGCAGAAACGGATTGGGCTGAGGCCTGCCAATACTGCGATGAGGTGGAGGTTGCATAAGTACCTCAGCCGGCCAAGGACGGTGAGCTACAAAGCCACGCTGCTACCGCCCGCCACGGCGGTGAGTAAGTATGAGCGCAACGCCATGGTACAGGCGGTGGTGAGGATACACAGCTTGCAGTCCTTGCAGCGCGTGCAGCGAGTTAGCGAGCGAAATGAACGCGGCCAATTGCGGGTGCGAGATGTGGTGCTGGACTCGCAGGGCAGAGAGGTCCCGGAGACGGAGTTGGAGCTAATGCCGAAGGATGCGAAGGAGTCGGTCGAGTATGTGGTGGTACAGAAGTTCCACCGCGCGGGTAAGGAAGGGAACTGGGAGCTTTGGGGCACGACGGAGGAGACGACGTTGGAGAGACTGGAGAGCGATCAGAAGGCCCTGCAGGATGCCGTGAAGGCGCAGAGCGCGGCGAGGAGGCTGGCGGCTGCGTAGGTAGGCAGTGTAAGATAGCTAACTCCTCTTCGTGTACAAGACAGCGCTTTACTGTACGAGCACTCGTCCGCAAACGGCGGACGCAATAGTCACCTCGTACTTGAAGTCCCATGCCGTGCCGAACACATTCCGCAGAGGTGTACTAGAGAGCTCCTCGAAAAGGGAAGGTGCGTAACAGATGCGGGAAGCGCGAATCAATGGGGCGTACGCGAATGAGTGTAGGCACAACAAGTTCACAGCGACATTTACGCCGTCTATATCTGCTAGGTCCTACGGGAAGCTTATCCGTCACCGCTGGCAGAATCCTCTGCAGCCACCCAATAGCCGCTCTGTAGCTCTCCATTGCCGCCAAATGAGCCGTGGGTTTGCCGCCGGAATCACGTAAAGCACGCATGTATCGATGCTGAACCATCATAAGAAATCGCTGATCGTAGAATATCCGTCCTCTAGGCTACCTTGGCCTTCGCCCCGCAGTCATATGACTGCTGTCGCAAGTCGTGCCCTCGTTTGATCATTATGTTGTGGTCGTACGATGGTCGTACGGGCATGATTGAGCTCTTTGTGTTTGAAGAGATCGGTTGTCGCGAGGTCGCTGTACGGCTTGCGATGCCGGGCGGAAGACCACCTTATAGGCGCGCCTTAAAAGCCGTGGACTTTGATGGTCTTGGCATCCAGTCCGAGACCTTCCTTCTTGTCTACGAGAAACTCCTGCACATCTTTGCGCTGATCACCCTGCAACTGGATCACCTCGCCCATCTCCGTGTCATTGACGATCGTGCCATTGCAAGCGAACTTCTTCTTGATCACTTTGAGAATCTTCTTCTGGTCGAACTTTTTGGGCAGACCTTGGACTGTGGTCAGTGTCTTACGACCATTGCGCTCTACAATACATTATTAGTCGGTGGAAGGCATGCCAGCGGAGTGTGGACAAGACGCACGCTGAATCCGTATATGGATGTAGTTCTGGGACTGCTTGGTCTCTCCGGTATCCTCATCGGCTTCTGCGAAGGGATCGAAGGATTTGAGGTTCTCGATGGAGGCGGACCTGCAAGATGGGTTCAAGTCAGCGCCTATGCAAGGCTTTGCGGCGTGTACTGATAAGGCTGTGTGAAGGCTTTGTTTGCGGGCACGTACATAAAAAGCGCGCTTGTTCCTGCTGTAGTTCGAGTCCTGAAGTGGTCGGCGAGGTTTTTGTTGGCGAGATATATGACTTATGATCGTGTGATTGCCTTTGAGTGGAGAGTGGTAGTTGTCGGGTGAATTGTAGGTTATGAGTGAGTGACTGCGGGCTTCGAAAGTAGTGGGGGTTTCGACCGAGTGGCGGAGCACGCTAGTCAGCACCCGCTCGGCTCCAGCCGCCGGTCTCGTGACTGTCACATGCTTCGTCAAGACCTCCACCCTCTGTGGCAGATGACACCATCCTTACTTTCTCGGGCTCATTATATGTTACTGTATCCCATAACTTATATGGGCAGTTTGTGCATACGGTCAGCCTAGTGGTGAGATCGTCTGCTTCATTCCTTACCAACATCTCGGCAGGAGAACAAGGCGGCGGTGTTGTATTGTTCGAAGCCGGTAGAAGTAGAGGAAGATGGCTTCTGGACAAGGCGTGATCTATAGCTCGCAGACACGAGTATTGTTTACGGAGACTGTTTGGATGTGATGGCACTGCTAGTACTACGTACTCGGACGTCTTCGGAATTCACTTCATGTAGGGTAAAATTGATACTGTTCGTCGGCGTTACCGGCAACGGTTCGCGTGCCTTCCAAGGCTGTGAAAGCGTCTTGGCCCGTGCCAGGATTCTCTATGTTTCACATTCGTTCATCTTCCCGTGGCAAGACAGGGCAACATTCTCGCCCATACTTCCAGCCACGAATAACTAGTCACGACTGGCTCCCACACGCAGGCATATCCTAGGCTGATCAACCTGCAGGCTTTGCTGACCACACGCAGCACATCATGGACCAGTCACTCATAGCCAAAACTGGCACCGGAGCTAAGAAATAGCATCTACAAACTGGTGTTACAAAAGGATGGCAAAATCAGAGTTAGCGTGAAATATCAAGCGAGACACCCACTGTCGCTCGCAATCATGGCCACCTGCTGGCAGATGAGGCGCGAAGCTCTTACAGTTTATCTCGGTGCCAATAAGTTCGAAGTCGATACTAGCGCCCTCCTTTTTGTAGAGTTGTACGAGAATCCGCCTACACATTCGAGCTTCAATACCCTGCCAACAGCGTCAAGCTTGATGGCCTACAGAGTCGCTTCCTCAGAAACGCCATAGCATTTTGTGTGCTGGTTAGAAAGGCTACAGCAGATCGCCACCCGCCCATCACTGTGCTGTTGGGCCATGTCTCTTCTCACCTCCAATACAGTCACCTGTCTCTGCTCATGGACCTCGCGCGGCGATTCGGTCGAGGCTGTCCTGGCACACTGGAGAGATTATGCTTTACCTTACAATGTCGGGATGTTGCGGTCTACGCCGCAGAGCCGCTCACTGAGGCGCTCGATGAGGACTGCTTTACGTACCGCTTCAGACTCACCTCTGCAGCCGACACACAGGCAGACCTTCATGCGAGTAACAGGTGACTTCGAGCGCAACTGGCAGAGAGCGGACAGATGCCCGCTGATTTTATCGATGCCGAGAGAGCACTTGAGCGCTTCTATAAATGGATGTGCGCAGCAGCGCTCGGGTCAATGGAGACAGTCGAGAGCGACAATGGGCCGCTTTGGGATCGATGGACGTAGAGATGTTGCTGCAAACGCAAAGGAAGACACTGATATGGATTCGACGTTGACGCAGAGGATGATTTGGTGCGTAGATCTCAGCACTAACCGCGATGCGCAAGCAGGATGCGAGGGTGCAATGAACACTAACATGGGTTTTCGTAGCGTGATGAGAGGCAAGAACATATCACGGCCATTGCGCTTGCATCAACATAGCGTTCGGTTCATGGCTTTACCGATATATACTCCCACAGGCACCAAGCCAAACATATCACGCTATGCGTTCTCATCACATGCGATCCCGCGCAGTGTCTGCCGACAAACGCCCCTCGCTTGAACGCTTCACACGGCATAACTATAGTGAACGCAAAAGATGCCTACATTCCCCATACATGGCCGTGCCGCTCAAGCCTTTCGAGCGCCAAATAACGACAGACTCAAGCTCGTGTCATTCTCACCCATCATCGGTGTAGCATCCGGTAGGATCTCCCATCTCCGCAGCGCGAACGGCGCTGTCTTCATCTCCGGCTGTACCTTTGTGATTCCCAACCCAGACTGCGCAGCACGATGTTGTATCGGCTGCGATGAGGTTGCTCCGATCAGACCAGGCGCCCTAGATCCGCTCTGACCAGACTGTGAAGGGTGTCTGGCCAGGGCTCGCTGCTGTGCTGTGCCCATCGGCTGCACGGGCGATGCGAGAGCCAGCCACCCTGTCTCGGCCGGGCTGTAGTGGTTGAGGATTGCTCGCACCCGCGAGTCTGTGGGCTTCATCGTGTGGGCGAGGTTGCTAAGGACGTCCGTAGACAGAGTGTCTGCGAGCGAGGCTGCCATGTCGAAAATGTAGTCAACCTCGTCTGACTTTGTCTGCACTGCCTGGTGGACAAGGACAGTAAGTAGAGCAACAAGTAGGTTGGTTCGTGCCCGTATGCTGGCGTCCGTCGCAATAGACGGCTTGTTCACATGCAGGGAGCACATGTGCAGTATGATCGACAAGCTCTGCATTACCGAGTTCTGCGCGGTGCTTTCTTGGTTATAGTCTCCGGTAAAGCTTGACAGCTGTTTCTCAACCTCTCGGAGCTTCTCGGTGAGCGAGCCCAGTGCAGCGCAGTTGTCTTCGTCTTTCAGCGCAGAGCTAGTAATCTGCAGTGCGTCAAGGTAAGGTTGGGCAGCCGAAATTTTACTCAGAAGCTGCTCTCGAGCCCAGGTATGCATGGACTGCTTGACCTGTGAATCCGTGGCATTCAAAAGCTGCGGCCAGACACTGTTGCCCTGCCCAATTGCTTCAGTGAGCGCAGATGTTACAATCTCTGGGTTCGCGTCGAGGATGTCCCGTGGCACAAGCCACCGTAAAGCACCCGCCGAGTATCGCAATGACAATGCATCAGCATGCCTGAGGACAGTACGAACATCCGCGCAATCCGCATCCACTCCCTCCAAACCACGCTCGAGAGGGAGTCTCCAGAGACGCCTCGCTTTGTCGGGGAGCGCTTGGCGGCCTTCAGCTTGCTCGCAGGCCCACTGCAGGTCGAAAGGATCGGTAATGTGGCTTGCAAGTAGAAGCTCTCCCACGGCCGGATCGTTGCAGTCGAACTGGGCGTCTGCACATGCCAGAACCAATATCTGCAAAACCACAGCCGTGTTCTTCGCTTGGTAACGCTTCTGTAACACTCGGTACCGGTAGAGCTCCTCGGTCGTCAAGTCCGCGCCGTAACCTCCGTTCAGGAGTGTGCGAATTACCAGCGCTGCTGCGACAGGCGTTGAAAGCTGCTGTGCACAAGCCATCATTGTGTCGAAACCGACGCACTCGCTGGCAACTAGAGCGCTGACAGCGAACCCGGAAAATTTATCGGCTGCCTCGAGGTATGACCGGACGGCTTCCGTCGCAAGCTCATAGAAGGTGCTGCCGCCGACAAGTCGGAGCTGGTTCAGCCAGGTACACAGCTTGCTGGGGTTTCTTTGAGTCTCTAGCCGTGTCTTACCGGCACGTTGCAATATTCGCGTGAAGACACGTTGCAGGAGCTGGTAGTCCATAATGTTACCACTCGCGAAGACCGCATCGATATCATCGTCCGACTCGAGCTTTGTAGCATACATGCTGATGAAGTTGTCCGAAGCGGGCGAGCAGACTGCGGCCGAGCTTTGCTGCTCGCAGATGATGAGGTCGCTGTTGAGGAGGTCTGTACTTGATTGGTGATGGAGGCTGAGTTTCATGAGACGCATCATGGCAGTGATAAAGGTTCGGTCGAGCGGCTGCTGCGAGCGCACGGTACGGTAGCGCTCCACAGTAATCTCTGACAGTCTTTGTAGCTGGCCGAGAGCAGCGAAGCACTCTGCATGCATGGTGACGGTGTCCGTGGCTGTTGCAAGTAAGGCAGTGTCGTCGGATGCGACGGCGTTTATGATTAGCTCAACAAGCCCTGAGATGTCGCTGACGGTCTCGTGCGTGTGTCTTAGCAGCAAAAATGTGCCCAGCTGCTCCTCGTAGGCTGCACCTGGAACTGGTAGAACCATACTTCGGGCGTAGTCGGCAACTGCGACCTTAACAGCTGTATTCAAGGAGCCGGTGATCGCCGGTGCAGACTTGAATCCACTGTCCATGGCGGCAGTCAGCTGGCTGCAATGGGTGTTTGCAGTTTCTTGCGCCTCTTCACTTCCAGCGACCCTTGCGAGCAAGGTGCGCCTGACATTGGCCTCGTATCCTGAGAGCGAAGCAGTGGGAAGCGCAGCCAGCAGACCGATCGCAGCTAATGCACTCCCTGATCGTTGCAATGCACCGGTAGAAATAAGAAACTGCAAGTAGCGGCCGACGGCGAAGGCATTAAACCGAACCAGTTCACCGATGACGCGATACACAAGCTCCAGCTGGGCGGATGTCCGCCGGTCCGCATCCCCCAGCCACGCCAGGACCGCGGCGTCAGTATCATGACCTTGGCGGCGAAGTATCTGGATGATCGTTGCACTCAAGTAAACGCGTGCATCTCCGTACCTGTATGGCGTGGAAGCCCAGTCTAACAGCGCCGCGAGCAAGTGTGAGGTATCCGGTATCTGTGCTGAACACTGCTTGGTAAGCTCGTCGATGTCGGAGTCCAGACCAACAGAATCCAGTATGTCGTAAAGCTTCACAAGGGGGCCGCGGATACGAGCCAGAGTCTCAGTCGAGGACACCACAAGCCTCTCGTTCCGCCGAGCGATGTCTTCAACGATACTCTTCATTGTGGACTCCGCATTCGCCGGTCCGGAGGGTTTAAGCAGGTGTTTGTATTTCTGCCATGTGCTCGGGATGACGAGGCATCCGCGGCTCGTCACCGCCAGCACAGCAATGAGCTTCTGCAGCCGCAACCTCAAAGCCTCGTTGCTGGTCCGGGGTACCTCGTGCAGGCCATGAATATGCGCGAGGGTGGCTTCCGCAAGCGTCCGGCCTCTTCTCACAAACCGTATCACATGCTTCCAGAAGATCAGCACAAGCACAATCCAGATAGGCAGCCTCCCTATGGTCGCCTCTGCGAAGTTAGATACAATCCAGTCGAGGTAGTGATCTACCTCCAGCAAACCCTCGGCATATAGCGCAGTCACCAGCTTGACGGCGTAGTTCATCCTACCTTGCCACTCCTGCTCTCCGCACGAGGCTATCACGCCTTCGAAGAATTGCTCGACACTGACGGTCCACTCGCGTACCCACTTGCTCTCGCCCGACGCAGCAATAGCTCCTGTGACGCCTTTCCGTCTGAACGCCCGGAGCTCGTTCGCGCCGACGCACTTCGCAAGCCATACAGCACGCTGAAGCGGTATATCCTTGCTCAAACACTGATCCAGGAGCAGTTTCCCGCGGATACCATGCGGAATCGTTCTACTCTGCTTCCGCAGTGGTACATCCGGGTTGGCAAGGTCGCGGAGCCACGCCTCTCTTTTCGTGTCCGTGACAGTAACACGGGGAGGTGGCTTGAAGGTCGAGGGCGCCGTGCACTTGCCGAGGGCCTGCTTCTTGTCCAGCACTTGGGTGAAGAGGTACGACAGCATCTGCAGACCTGTGTTGTTTTTGGAGGTAAGGTTCTGCCATATTGAGGGCTTGGCGGAGTTGCTCTCGTTGGTGCTGGATAGCTTGGTGTCACTATAGCCTGCTTTGACGACCGCATCGTTCAGCGTGTCCTCTGGATGGTTACCGGTCCAGACGCAGAAATCGGCGACATTCTTGGGTGGTGGGAGCTTGGTGGCTACCGGTGGTGGTACGACGCCAGTGGCTTTGCGAGCGGTAGACTCTCCGACCCGGCGCCGACGCCGCGCAAGCGCGCCTTGAGCATTCGGTGTCGTTTGCTTGGGAGGTGCTGGAAGTTCCTCTCCCTCTACCACGTTGTAGGCAAGTCCGTGTTCGCTCTCCTCGCCGTCACCGCCAGCTCGCAAGCCATCTCCCGTAAGCCTGGCCCTCTTCGCCGGGGGCTGACCATCTTCTTCATCGTCCACCTGGATGATGTCTGGAGAAGTGCAGACACTGCCGTTAAGCCCAAACGATGCCGCACTGCCCCTCCTGCTGGCTTGCAAGCCTTCTGCCGTCAAGTCCACGACATGGGAAGGCTGAGACGCCGATCTGACGCTGCTGAGGCGGGACGGAAGACTCGGTCGGACACCAGGCTTCGCAAAGTAGACGGAGCTCCCACTGGCGGCTCGCTGAGGAGGTGTTGGCCTCGTGAGAGTGCTCAGTGTCGTTCGCTTGTCCATCGCACAGTACCGTGAGAGCCTTCTAGCCAGCGCATCTTTCCCTACTCACGATCTTATCTCCTCTACCAACCCATGATTTCCCGTACCTACGGAAGAAGTCGAATAGTATGCAAATGCGGTTACTAGCCACTAGAGGCTGAAGTAATAGCAGAGCGGGCAATGATACGGTTACCGGCCCCTTCTCGCCATCCACAGCCGAACAGCCGTCGTCGACCCGTACAGGCTACAGAAACAGGGATGAGAGAGTCGGCCAGTCGTACAAAAGGCTGCTGAGCTGCGCCGGGAAAGGTGATGCAAGTAATAACTCCGTGCCACAACGTAACACACCCCGTCCACCGGCGACAACGCTTCCTGCTGTGACAGGACGTGCGTCAAAACGTGCGGCGGGCGTTTCGTAATTCGTTGTCGATCGGTAGATGGAGGCCGAGCCCGACAAACCTCTTGGCCCTCTTCCGTCTTCTCCGCGACAGGAAGGACGGCGTGGACGGGAAGGTTAGGAAAGCGGGTAATGGCGATAAGCCCGTTACCCGATAGCGTAATCAAATATTGGGGGTGCGGTTAAGGCGATTAATGAAGGTGTGCTAAAGCAGGCTTTGGAGCTGAAGATACGAATGAGGGTTTGACGTGCGATTGGGCGTGTGTGTCGTCAATCACTCAGCATCGTCTAGAGTCGACTTGGGACTTGGTTGCGCGTGCCACGGGTGATCCAGTCCTGTGTTCCGATTGATTTGCCCTTATGTCTCTCGCAAGCCACAGACGCACAAAGGCCCGAGACGAGACACGCCCACCACACTCCGCCTGATCTCCGCGATTCGAGACAATCGCTGACTCGGGGAGGAAGATACGACGTTCCGACGCTTGCGTTGCGCTTACCGGTTGCCTCTCTCACCTGCCGGCGCCGGACGGATTGATTACTATCAATCTTGCTGAGGTCAGCGGTTCGAGGCTTGCACAATTCATACGCGGCAGTTGCACAAGCATTGTGTAACGTAGTGTCTGCATACGCAAGTGTCACCACGTAAAGTCCGAGATTGCATGCACAAGTGGAATATCGGTGCATGAACGAGCGATAATCATGGCGAACCGCAAGGATATGCGGAGGGAGGACCTCAGTGAGTGATCGCGTCGCATTGCATCAAGCAATATGCCACTGTTTGCTGTAATTAGAGAATAGGCTGACGAGTGCTTCCAGTCGTGCCATATGTCGAACCTGCGCCCCCGAAGGAGAATGATGCCCAGAGTGAGCCGTCGACATCCCGCATACGACCAATCCCGCCCAGCGACTAACTTAAGTGTAGGCATGATGGCAAGCACACTGCCAATGGCAGCGATCTTCACCCGCAACAAGTACGCCGCTGAGAATCTCTACCTTACCACCACCACCACCCGGACGACTAAAACTGTATAGATTAATTGGCTGGACCTCCGTGATGTTCGCCGTCCAGGGGTGGCTATCAGAAACACCGGCCTCGAAAGCGACCGCCGCAACGCCTGCGTACATGTCCATCGGCATGGCGGTGCTGGGTGTGGGAGTCGTACGTACCGCAACTTCTCAAGTCCTTGTAGGAGTTGCAAAGAGTGACTAATCTTCTCGCAGGCATATATGCCACTCTTTCTCCCGCCACAGCCAATGCCACAGGCAGGCGGTGCGGGGACAGGCACACAAGCTCCGCCACCTGTACCATCATAAGCAAACCAGGACGTTAAGTGTACGAAGTGTGTAATGGTACAATTTGTTACACTACGAGCCCCTGGGGCCACTACAGCGCCTTGGTCGCCTCCATCCCACCCATCTCCTCGGCGCCCACAAGTGTATTCATCCTTGCCCGCTTCTTAAGCACATTCTCGATGAACGCCTCACCCGCCTTGTAACTACTCCGCACCAGCGGCCCGCTCGCACAGTACAAGAACCCCAGCCCCAACGCCCTCTGCCTCCACATCTCGAAGGTCTCCGGCCGCACGTACTCTTCGACCTTCATGTGCCGCTTCGTAGGTCGCATGTACTGCCCAAACGTTACGACATCTACATCGGCCTTCCTCAATTCCCGCAAAGCATCCCACAGACCCTCCTCCGTCTCGCCCAGGCCAAGCATGATGGACGTCTTGGTGATCAGCTCGGGCTTGGCGGCTTTAGCAGCTCGTAGTACATCGAGCGACTGCCTGAACTTCGCTCGTCGATCCCGAACGGTCGGCGTCAGTTCTTCAGTAGTCTCGACATTATGCGCGTACACATCCAACCCACTCCTTGCCACTACACCCACCTGCTCCAAATCTCCCGCAAAGTCTCCCGTCAAAGCCTCCACGAGGATTGTAGGCGCTTTCTGCTTGATCTTCATAATGGTCTCCGCGAAATGCCGGGAGCCTCCGTCGACCAGATCATCTCGATCCACACTCGTCAACACCACATACCCTAATCCCCACCTCTTCAACGCCTCGGCCGTATTCTCCGGCTCGTGAGGATCTAGCGGTGGAGGGGTGTTGGAGGTCTTGACACTGCAGAACCTACACCCGCGCGTGCACGTATCGCCCATGAGCATGATAGTCGCCGTGGCGGCGCTCTTGTTGCTGCCGCCCCAGCAGTCGGAGATGTTGGGGCAGCGCGCTTCCTCGCAGACGGTATGTAGGCCTAGGCCTCGAAGGTCGTTCTTTATCCGCTTGTAGTTATCGTTTGTGGGGATTGGTGTCTTGAGCCATTCCGGTAGACGCGTGTGTGTGCGTTTGCGGCCGGATGGGCCGACCTGGACTGTGCGGAGGGAGTGGGCATCGTCTACTGTGCGGAGTTCGAAGGCATCCTCTTCGTGGAGGGGCTCGGATGTGTGGTTGGGAGAGACGAAGTCGGAGAAGGAGGGGCCGGTGTTTAGGCGGTCTGTGAAGGAGCTGGCCGGGCGAGGTTGGGACGAAGGAGTCAATGGTGGAGGAGGCTCGGAGACGGCGGTGGCGAGACGCCGTTTTTGGGGAAGTATGGAAGGGCGGGAGTCGAGGACGGCGGAGGTGAGGAGACGGCGAGCGGGATGGCGGAGAGAGGACATGTTGATGCCGCGGATGTAATTGGAGTGCAGGGTACAAATACCGTGTAAGGGGGGTGTTGCGACCTCGAATGTGTCCGGACAAGGGAGGGCCTGAGTCAGCGGAAGGGTCTCCGGATCAATCCGATCCCACCTTCACCATCGCATGAAGACCCTCTATCTCCGTCAATTGAGCGCCTATACCGTCGGAGTGTGCGATTGCTACGATGGCAGAGATGCATCCTCCAGTGCAAAAATCGTTCGAAGGCGAACAATCGCTCAAGGAACCGAACATTTACGTCTCTCTCACCTACGATGAGCTAGATGCGACGAAGGCAATGGCACGAGTCAAGAGTTCCAAAGCCGGCGCCGTGGTGCTGTTCGCAGGTACATCACTCTTACCCGTCAATCACCAGGTCTCCTAACTGACCTTTCCACGCAGTAGGCTAAGGTAAGTACATCCACAGGTTGCACCCGCGATTCCTTCCAATCCAAGACTGTCACCCACCTCTCCTACTCCACCTACGCACCTCTTGCTTTACGTACCATGCTCACCATCGCCCGCGGCATCTACTCAAAGCACGGCCTTGTGGCTATAGCGCTCACGCATCGGCTTGGGAGGGTGGACATTGGCGAGGAGAGTATTCTGATTGCCGTCTCCGCACCGCATCGCAAGGCCGGCTGGGCGGCTGGGGAGGAATGTCTGGAGCGGGTGAAAGGTAGTGTTGAGATCTGGAAGGAGGAGTGGTTCGAGGACGGTGGCGTGTGGCGGAGCAACCGGGATGGAGCGGCGGGTGTTCCAGTTGTGAATGGCGGCAGTGGTGGCGAGTGAGCACCTGGTCTTTGCGGAGCGGAGAGGGTGTTGGCCATCCGTCGAACTTCATCACTTCTTTCCTTCTCTTCCCTTTTTCTCCTGCTCCTCTAGCTCCCTCAGCTTCTCTGCCACCTTCCTTTGGATATTCCCAACTCCACCACCTCCCAGCTCCTCCTTCCCACTCAGCACCCCCGCAATCCATTCCTCCAACTCCTTATCAGCCTCCGCCTCGCCACCATAAACATCGAACCCTACGCCCCTCCTTACTCCGTCCCGCAAATCCTCAAGATCCGCAATATCGAACAGTTTCGCCATCGCTCCTGCCGCAACCATGGCAATGCTACACACGTTCAACGTGGCCAAGCTCAACGCTTCGACAGCATCGAAAGAGCCATCGACCTTTGCCGCGCGGCCAGTTGGCGGAGCGTTGGAGGGTGTGAATGCTGCTGGGTGGGGAAGACGTCGTCTGATCAGAGCTCGTCGCGTTAACAGAGCGGAGAAGCAGGTAAAGGCTACGCCGCCAAAGAAGAGACCGTCTTGTCGGCGTTGGCGGTGGGCGGCATCTATACGAGGTTCCCTTTGGTGGCGAGGGTTGATAGGGAGAGTTGCTGCTAAAGCCTGGGCTTGAGTTTGAGCGGTTGCCGTGGTGGCGGCGGCTTCATGTTGGCGTTGGTGGCGTACGTCGCCTGGCGCGAGATATCTGTCCCAGAACGACATCCATGCGAGACAAAGTGAGATGGTGGTGGAATGTTATGTCGAGAGTGGCCATCTGTATACGAGGATCGGCTTAGTCAGGCCCGACTGCCAAGAGTGGCAATCTCCACTCGACTCCGCGGTGCGCTCAGGCCCACATGAAAGCATCGCCTTCAAACACCGTTGTTGACATTCACACAATTGACGGCTCTTCAAGCAAACAGGGTTGCATTCAAGGGATTTGATTAACGATAACCGCGCACCTACAGTAAAGGAATAGCGAGGATTCAATTGATTCGACGGACAGACTCAACAAAATATAGCAAAGTGTGGAGAGCGCAGGCCCGAACCCTCGGGAGTGCCGTCCCATGCCACCGGGAACGTCACAAGCAAGAGCCGCAAACAGTAGCGACCTCACAATCTGGCGGACTTCCTCTTCGTCAGCAATTGGGGCAATGCTTCCTCGCTAGCCTCCGCCATCCGCCCCAACACCCTCACACAGTCCCTCACCCCTACCCCCGCCCCTCCGACCCCCAAGTCGCCCGTGGGAGTTTCGCATAATCTCTTCCGCTCAAGCTCGTCGCCACAGATCAACCAGGCGGGTGCGGGTGCGAACGGCATGGCGGCAGCGGCGGTGCAGTCTCCGCCGCCGCCCGGCGCGCACGATATGATGGATACGCGCACACCGTCGCCCGTGCAGAACGGTGAGGGTGCGGTGGGTAACGTGGCAGCGGCTGAAAAGGACGGCGCATACAAGCCAGATCTAGGCGCGGAGGTGGCAATGCTAAGTACGAAGCTGGTAAATGCGATCAACTACCAGACCAATCTGGATGATACATTGCAGCATACGCGGCATGAGCTTGAGCAGGCGCGCGAGGAGCTGGCACGCCAGCGCGCGCAAAGGAAGGAGTGGGATGACCTGGTGGCGACTGGTGCGTTGATCAGGCGGAGTGCGATGGACAAGACGGTCAAGGAGCTGCGGGAGGAGCTGGCAAAGGAGAGGGCGGCGCGGGAGGCGGCGGAGGTGTCAAAGAAGCAGACGGAGGGCGAGCTGGAGAACTTGACGTCTGCGCTCTTTGAGGAGGCGAATACGATGGTGGCTGCCGCGAGAAAAGATACAGAGGCGGTGGAGAAGCGCAACAGCCAATTACGAGCGCAATTGAAGGACACCGAAATGCTCTTGACAAGCCAGACGGAGCAGCTGCAAGACCTGAAGACAGTAATGGAGCGCTTAGAACGCGCCAGCGAGAATGACGGCAACCGAGACCCAAGCATGCCGGTTACACCTGTAGACGCCCGTGCAGCCGCGTGGGATGCTCTCCAACTGTCACCACACGCGGCAAATGTACCGGACGTCCCGCCTGACCACCCTCTACACTTCTCCCACTTGATCGCGCCCGTCTTGCGCACAGATATAGCAGCCTACACCGACTTCCACGAACTTCTCACCCTCGCCCGACGTACAACATCACATTCGCGGCAAGGCAGCGGCGCCGTTAACAACCTCGCCTCGTCCAGCCAATCGAACCTCTTCTCCACCAACCTCTCCTCCTCGTCCACGCCGAGTCTACCAGGGTCCTTCTTCGGGACGAATACAGCTTCCACGAACAACAGTCCTTCCTCGTCCACCTTTGCTAATGCCATCCCGGCTGCGCCGCCGTTACGGGAAAGCAAGTTCTACAAGCGAACTCTAGCCGAGGACATTGAGCCGACTTTACGATTAGACTTGGCGCCTGGCTTGAGTTTCCTGAGCAGGCGGAGCGTGCTATCCTCCCTTCTCTCGGGCAGTCTCGTCGTCGAACCCTTCAACACGCCCGGCAACAAAACGTACAGTCTCGGCTCCGTCTACTCCTGCGCTCTCTGCGGCGAGGCACGGAAGTCAGAGCCATACGTGCGTAAATATCGTTTTCGCACTTCCGAATCCGAGGATGCGCAACGCTATCCGCTCTGCGATTATTGTCTCAACCGCATCCGCGCCGCGGGCGACTTTGTGGGGTTCTTGCGCATGGTGAGGGATGGGCATTGGCGGTGTGAGAGTGAGGAGGACGATCGTGGCGCGTGGGAGGAGGCGGTGAGGTTGAGAGAGCGCATGTTTTGGGCCAGATTGGGCGGAGGCGTGGTGCCTACCGCGCAGGTTGTCAGAAGGGAGGCTGCGGTGGGAACTGGTTCGGGCAGTCCGAGGAGTGTGAAGGGCGTCAAGAGCGCACGGGCGAGCCTCGAACAGACTATGACCGAGCATCAGGTGCACGATGCAGTGGTTGCGGCGGGCAGTCCGGTCAAAGTAGCCTTATCGGCTGAGGGCAAGGCGGATCAGGGGCAAACGGTGTCACAAGACGGCACGCTCGAGCGGCCGGAACTGTCCTCACAGCGATCAAGAAGCGCGAGTAGTATAGCGCGCGCCATTATCAACGCCTCGTCAGGTGTATTGGCTTCGGGAAGACCGGACATGGTACCGCAGAAGCATCCTGCACCAGAGCCGAAGGAGGATGACGAAGACGAAGCGACTACGCCTGCTTTCGAGGACGCGCCGAGCGGCGAGCAAGAAGCGGTGATACCGACTGTCAATGAGCCTGCCGTAGTAGAGGACGAGCCAGGGACGGTGCCTCCCGCTCCTCCACCGACAGAAAGGAGACCGTCTGCTGTGCAGGAGAGGATAAGGGCTATGGAGGCGAAGAACAAAATTGTGCAAGGGCAAGGCCAAGTTGGTGATGGAAGGCTGCCGGGAGCTTTTGACTGATGTCGCTGTACGCTGGTATGCACATTTTATTGGCAGCAATGGCTTCACGTGACGTAGTAGCGCCTTTGGGATTGGCATGATCAGGTACGAGTAAGCGCCGGCGCGAAGGAGGGTTGATGTGAGATGTATGGTACGAAGCAGGCTTGATTGTAAGATTATGTTGTTATTGTATGTGTGCGCAAGCGGTTCATCTTGCAGTTTGTGCACCATCCCCGTGCACTAGCTGTGAAACTTCATATCTGACACCCGCGCCTCTCCGATTACCGACTTACCCGCAACGTTCAATGTGACGAACGCGCTTCCATCGTGTTACTTAGACACTATTACCGTGACGGCCGGCAAGTAGCGTATTCACGCCTGTCACTTTCATGTCCTGCTCATCCAAATGGCGAGAAGGCGTCTCTGGTTGGATCGGCGCAAACTCCCAGTTGGTGACCGCGGCTAATATCGAGCACGAGCTGTTGGTAGCTATTGCCCTGCGTTTCGATACGGTTCTTCTATTACCTCAGCGCAGCAACTTCCCAATCCACCACTTGGTCAACAGTGGCAGCAAACGACGGCAGAGCACCCTCTCCTTGATCCTCGGATTCTTCCATTCACTGCCGCTAGATCCTCTTCCTCGTCGTCAGCATCCTTGTTCCCTGCTGCCGGATCCTTAGTCTTTCCGTCACCTGCCGTTGAACTTGCGTCTTCTTCGTTCTGCGGCCGCCATAAAGACGTCCTGTCCCGCCGAGGCGCGCTAATGTTTGCGCTTCCCATGAAAGGCTCGCCTGTAACATATTGTACACACGCAGATCCTGTTCATGCACGCCGGAAGGGAACTTGCATTCCGCATGGCCGCCTCGGTGCTTGCGGTCCTGTCGCTGGCAGAACCGGCCGTTGTAGCAGGTTAGCCGCCGGCATGCTTCCAGGCCTGGGCAAAATCGGCTTGAGAGCATACGCTTGAGCACTTGCATCTTACCGGCTGGCCCGAGTGGTATCCAGCGTCTACTCGTTGAATGACTCGAGTTGCCTCTTCTCGAGCCTGGACATTAGAGGCAAGATTTATATTTGGGTTCGTTTCCAAAGATGTACATCTGGTCCGTCGAACCGATTCCGGAGAGGTCCCTTCGGATAACCCTGCGTCCTAACACACCGTCCGGCTGTGCAATCTCGTAATGTATGATTGTAAATCCGATGCTCAGGAAGCGTTCCGAGACTGGCCTTTGGAGCGAAGGAGCGCCCAACGCGAGTGGTTTTCGCTCAAACACAGAGCTTGTGCAATACGCATAACACTCCAATAATTGGCCTAGAGACGCACAGCTCGACGCTTGCGCTTAAGGGTCCGCGTTCGCGAGATCCTGCTTATACCGCTGCTTCGCTCTTTGCGCCGACTGTGCGTAGTCAACGTGCGGGTACGGATACCCAAGCTTCTCAAAATCCTCCTTGCTCAAGCGTTCATGCGGCGCAAAGATCTCCTTGCCTTTCAACCCCGCCAGCTCAGGCACCCATTTCCGAATGTAGTCGCCATGAGGGTCGCACTTCTGCGCTTGCGTTACTGGGTTGAAGATGGTATACGACGGCTCCCAGCCCTGCGTGTTATTGTTCAGATCCCAGTCGACCAGGTGCTCGGCAAAGTACCGCTCTCCCAACCGATAATCAATAAGCATGTTCGCGCGAAGATACGACGCAACGTTCATCCGTAGCCGGTTGTGCATGTACGCCTCCGTGTTGATCTGCCGCATTCCTGCATCGACAAACGGCACGCCCGTCCTGCCTTCGCACCATTTCTTCCAGCCGTCAACGTCGTCCTCCCATTGCACGAAATCGAACTTGAGGTTCTGTGGCAGGTTCATCGTAGTGTGCGGCGTGATTATGGTTAACTGGCGGTAAAATTCTCGAAACACGATCTCGCGGACCCAAGCAGCAACGCCAACATCACCTTCATCGAAGTGCTTGCCTCCGTTGAACTGTTTCGTCTTTGCAAGTACCGCTCGCATGCTCACAATGCCGGAATTATGATATGCTGACATGCGGCTGGTCGCGTCTTTTGCTGGCTCCGAACGGTGGGCTTTGTAGTCTTCGATCTTGTCATTGAGAAAGTGGTCCAGACGCTTCATGCCTGCGTCGTTGCCTGCTGGCCAAAGTTCACGCAAGCGGTCCTGCTCTTCCTTCGAAGCGTATTGTTTGCTTTCGGGAAGCTCCGGAATACTGGAGCTGAAAAGCTTCTCGAACTGCTTCGCTACATCCGTGTCATTCGCTTCCGGTGGCGGTACGAGGTCAAGCAACTCCGCGTTCTGTTTGGTCTCTGCGAGCCAGGCCTTGTGATATGGTGTAAACACCTTATGTGGCCCGCCGGAGCCAGTGGTCAAAGTGCCAGGGATCACGACCGTCTGATCATGCAATACGTCCAGTGAGACATCACTTTCGTCCAGCACCTTCTTCCCTAGATCGATGTCGCGCCGCAGCTCATCAACCTCGTACTCCATATCTGCATAGATGTGCGAGACGTCATTCTCCTTCACGAATTGCATGACCTTCTCCGTCTTGTTGCCTCGCTCCTCTGCCGTTATAATGGCGAGCGGAATGTTTTTCTGCTCTAGCTGCTCCTTCAGTATGCGCAGATTCCGCAGGATAAAGTCAGAGCGCGCTGGGCTGGTGCCGTGCCACTCCATATCTTTCGGGGTAAAGAGATACATGGTTATGAGGTTGCTTTTGCTCTTCTTCGCCTTCTGCGACGCAGCATGCAAGCCTCGGTTATCTTCCTGACGGAGATCTTTGGAGCGGAACCAATGCAACACATTGCGCGTCTTCACATCCTTGCGCGTCTTCACGAGCAACTCTTCGAGTTGGTCAAATGGAGTGTCAGAATCGATCTGCTTCGCCCGCTTGGTGCTTGGATGTTTCAGCGCATTCTTCACTTGGTTATAGTCTTCTTCCGACTGAGCGTCTGCGCGCGGGTGCTTCTTGCTGTTGTGAGATGCCATCCTAACTACTGAGCTGGAAGAAGTGCGAAAGGCAATGAGCGAGAACGAAGTGGAAGGCAGAGAGACGGAGAGGAAGCGTAGAAGCGGCCGCATATGGTCGTTGAAGAAGAGTCGAGTCGCAAAAAGAAACAGAGCTTACCTCGAGCGCGATATGCTGGACGCCAGCCTCGCGTCCGCTGGGTGGATGACATCGCCCGGCGAGTGATACGCGGTAGAGATGCTGCTCTTGGCAAGGGGAGATGGTACCTCTGCCGGAAGATGACGCTAGCGAGATCTTGATCGATTACAAGTTTCCGAAGACGTCATCGGTTCGGTTTCATGCCGACGAGTGTGAACGTGTTTGCACATAACAGAAGTTTTTGTGGTACTTTTAGCAGCAGAGCAACTTGCAGTAATTTCGTTAAGAGGACGACAGGACGTCGCCATTGTGATCGAGCCCGTACGTTGGTTCAAGCTGCAAATCCAGAACTGTAGAATCTGCTGTAAACTCTGCCACGTGCGCCCAGTGGAATAAGCAAGCCATTTCATTGACCGTCCAATGAAAGTCATGATACATAAGTGATTACAGCATATCGCGTTTGTGAATGTCGCTCGCGTTCCTACACCGCCATGGCTCCCAATTTTCGGACGGCAAGTCACTTGACCATCTTGGTCTTCAGCAAGCGAACCTTAAACAAGCCGATATGGGACAGTCTCGTTGGAGAACTTTCGCAGAACATCGAGTCTCAACTCGACCCTGCAGACTCTTCTTGGGCCCTCAACGACCTCGACCATGGCAGGGTGCTTGAGATCATGCAACACTCGGCTCAGCAACAGCCGACCCTCGAGCAATGCAGGACATGCGTTCACTCAACCAGGATGACAGCTTTGCAGACCAGATACGATGTGGAGATAAACATGCAACCTGGATCCCTTTACCAAGCCCACCGGAGGCCCGGCTTCGCAGTCTTCGACATGGACAGCACGCTCATACAACAAGAGGTCATCGACGAGCTAGCCCGAGCAGTAGGACTCTATGACAAAGTGGCAGCCATCACGGAAGCGGCAATGCGTGGCGAAGCGCCCTACACGGACTTTGAGGCTTCTTTGCGCGCCCGAGTGGCCCTGCTCAAGGGTGTTGAGACGTCGATCTGGGAGCAGCTGAAGGCGCAGACCATCACTTTCACGCCCGGTGCAAAGGAGCTTGTCCGGGTACTGAAGAAGCTTGGCTGGAAGACTGCGGTGCTAAGCGGAGGCTTCACCCCTCTGGCGATGTGGGTGAAGGAGACGCTTGGTCTAGACTACGCCCATGCCAATCATCTGGTGTCGGACGACGGCCTCAACATCCTCACTGGCGAGCTGGTCCCTGGCGCACCAATTGTTCACGCTCAGCGAAAGCGTGAACTGCTGCTACAGCTTGCGGCAGAGAACAGCATACCCATCGAGCGGACCATTGCGGTCGGTGACGGCAGCAATGACCTCTTGATGATGGGAGCTGCGGGCCTGGGTATTGCCTTCAACGCAAAACCGAAAGTACAGCAGGCGGCGCCCGTGCGGCTGAACAGCGGGAACTTGCTCGATGTGATGCATATCCTTGGCTACAGCGCCGAGGAGGTCAATGCACTGCGTAAGGAGCCTTGAAAGTCTCCAGCAATTAAGAATTAGTCTTCTCACGAAATCAGAATGTGGCTGCTGCCCAAGCTGTGGTTTCACTAGGCGATGTTTCCGGGCACCCACACCCGCACACTCGATGGTGGTCATTGTAATTCTCATGAGCGAACCGTCCCATCAGGATACTATGACGCGATCAGCTTCGAGGCTAATCCGATTTGCAAGGTATGAGAGAACATACCCGACTAGGTAGCCGGCCGCACGTCTCTCTCCGCGGGCAACGTGTCTTGTCTTGCTACTCCAACCAAGTCAGGTTCTGTCTATGGGCTGGAGCGCCTTCCATACTTGGTCATTGCAGTGTACTGCGGGCATGATCAACGTAGACATCTGGGATAGCAGCACGGGGACCGCGCAGCGCAGCGGGAGTGCTTTCAAGCCTCGTGCGACATGACGTCGCCGCATCGTGCGGACCAAATCAACCGATGCATACTTTGATAGCTAGCGAACCGGTGATTGTCGAGGCTCTGTCGTAGATGGGCTGTCGTTTTACTAGCAGCAGTCGAGCTCCCTCATATCAATATCTTCTCCGGATCATCCTTCTTCTCCCGCTGCTTGGCTCTCACATGCTCCAGTCCGGGCGCTGGATAAGGCCCAAGCGCAAAGCCAGATTCCTCGCTCTTACCCTCTGTCTCCGGTTCTCGGTTCGTGGCGTAAATGTCAGCAATGCATAGTTCGAAAGGTCCAGGCATGCGGTCAGTCAGTCCGATGCCGACGCTCCGAACTACTTGCCTTAGCATCTCCTTTTGGGGTTCGACGACTATGCCGTGGTTCGTTCGGACGAATGCGGTGAAAGGTATCCATACCGTCTCCCACTTACCGGGTGTGAAGCTCGGCAGGAGATGCTGATGAAGGTCCGTCGGTACGATGGATTCGGTTTGAATGTTGACAAAGTACTTCCGTCCATCAGACTTAATGCGCAAGGCGAGGTATGAGTACGGATCGATGTCCCAGAGAAGTTTGCCGAAGAGAGACCATCCGCGATCCCTCGTTCTCCACGCCGCGAAACCGCTTCGGTGCACATCAGGTCGGTTAGGTGGTAGTTCTGGGTTGATGTTGCCTTTGAAAAGGACGTGGCTCGGCTCTTCGCCCTGATCCTCTCCGCCATCGATCCTGCCATCAACCTTCTCAGTGTGTGCAGCGCCCGGAACGTAGGTTAATGATGCCGTGCTGTAACCGCCCAGGATGCTCTTGTCGGTCATGACCTTGCATCTCTTGTCACTATCGGCCTCGTCGAACTGTATCAGAGGGTATGCCCGCTGAGGGACTTGAAGGGTCTCTAGCTTGACAGCTATCCTGGCCTGTCGACGGAACTCGTCGACAGAGCGGCGGAAGAAGCTGGGCATGCCCGCCCGCAGAACGGGTGTCGCGAACATGTTGAAGCTCTGTGATCCTGTCTGCTACGGAAGCCTTTCTTCGGTGCAGGCTTGCCTGAAGGCGAAGTGTGAGTGATGAGGTGGTGGTGATGTGATGGAAGCATGCGGGGCGGAGCGGACTCCCGAAGTCCGATCGTTCGGAAAGGTCCATCACCACCGATTCAAGCAAATACTCACACTTAAGTAAATCAACCACTTTCGGCAAGACAGCAAAGACAGCATTGCACCGGCAACGTCACGAGTCTACGGCTTGCAGTCGCCAACAGTGTCTCTTGCACTCTTCCATCAGGCGACAAACCATAATTATTGATCGACCGATCTTGCATTACTGCGACCACTAGCTCCAGCGCTCCAACGCAAGCCCAGCCTTGAATGGTCGCAACCACGCACTCAGTCCCATCTGCCACGAAGCAGTCCAGCTTCAACCCAGTCCCCTTCACCGAGTCGCGCGAACTCGGTCAAGTCGACCCAGGCCGAGCGGAAGATGCTGGCGAGCAGATAACCCCGCTGCCTGCCTCTCAGGCGGGCAAACCATCCCTGAAGGACCGGCGACCATGGGCGCACTTTGTTGCCGGCGGTCTCGGCGGCATGACATCAGCGACCTTGACTTCGCCGCTGGACGTGCTCAAGACGAGGCTACAGAGTACGTTCTACCAGGAGCAATTAGCGGCGAATAGACGTGCGAAGGGCTTGCCGAATCCGAGCCAATTACCGTTCTATAGAGCGGCGTGGATGCATATCGCGGAGACGGGCCAGATACTTGCGTCGATACCGAGGGTTGAGGGATGGAGAGCGTTGTTCAAAGGCTTGGATGCGAACCTGATAGGCGTGGTGCCTGCGCGAGCGATCAACTTCTGGGCATATGGCAACGGTAAGAAGATCATCTCGAGTAACTTCTTCGACGGTCAGGAAACAGCAATGGTGCATCTGTTCGCAGCAGCGAGCGCAGGTATCATCACGGGCACGGCGACGAACCCCATATGGCTTGTCAAGACTCGACTGCAGCTCGACAAGCAGAACGCCGGTCCCGGTGGCATGGGTCGCCAGTACAAGAATGCCTGGGATTGCGTGGTGCAAACTCTCCGGACCGAAGGCATTCGCGGACTTTACCGTGGACTGAGCGCCTCTTACTTGGGTGTCAGTGAAAGCACGCTCCAATGGGTCATTTACGAACAAGCGAAGCGCTCATTGGCACGCCGCGAGGTCGATCTGCTGAAATCTGGACGCACACCTACCGTCTGGGATAAGACGGTCCAATGGACTGGCCAGCTAACTGCGGCCGGCGGTGCAAAATTCTTCGCCGCCTTGATCACATATCCTCACGAAGTTGTCAGGACGCGGTTACGGCAAGCACCTGTCGATGCAGTTGGCAATGTAAAGTACAACGGTCTTTGGAGCTGTTTCGTCACGGTGTTCCGGGAAGAAGGAATGGGTGCGCTGTATGGAGGCCTGGTGCCGCATATGTTGCGCGTGGTACCCAGTGCTGCCATTATGTTTGGGGTGTATGAAGGTGTGTTACGTGCTTTGGGCGAATCAAGTGGCGTTTGAAAAATGGGAGACGAGCGATCGCCACTCACCCGACATGTTATTGTCATGAACCCCAACCGACGGGTGTCCGTGTATGTACGAGTATAGCACTGTAACATATATGCGAAGCGCTTGTGGCAATGATGGTACGGTCTGCATAGCGAACCACAAACCTCTTGCGGCACGCTGCCATGGATTTTACCACCGCTTCCCATCACCAACGCTGCTCTTCTCTGCCTGAGGTCTCCAATGCAGGATCTCCGCCAAGTCTGCTCCAAGCCGCGCTTTTAGACGTGGGCACGAGGAGTTGCCAGGAGCAGCGGTCTGCTTGCGTCCTAATGACGCGCGAGAGAAGGCCGGTTAGTCAATACGCTCGCCTGTGCTATCTTGCTCGCGATACAAGCCACCGTACCGCACTGGAGTATGGACCCGGTGATTGTACAGTCCGCTCGACGTGCTGCCACACTACTAGCACTACATCGGCAACACCGTACAATCGCAGCGAGTCGGTGGATTGACTTGCGTGACTCTCCAATCACCCTCTCGTGCCCAAGTCATTATCTCTCTTGCTTCCTCTCTCGCGCCCTCTCTCGCGTGCGCGCCTTGTCGGTCTGTGTTTCCGGCAGCACGTCGTTCACACACTCATAAGTCGTCGGTGATGCTTCCATCTAAGAGTGGTCGTCCGATCCGAGGAGCGTAAGGGTGTTGGCTCATATGTTCCCACCCTCCGCCTTCCACTTCCTCAAATACTCCTTCCCATCCATCGGACCGCCCGACCCGAACTCATCCTTGCGTTTCTCGATGCGTCGCGTGACAAAGGGCGTCAACTGCGGACATGGCATTAGCCTTTTCCCTCACCACTACACCGGATGAGACAGATTCACGTCGTACCTCAAAGTCCGTCAAGTCTGGACACATATACGTGCGCACTTTCTCCCAATCGATCTTATAGCCGCCGTACTTGGTGTGGCTGCCCATTGCTCCCGTGCGGTTACCCTTGTAGTAGTTGTGCGGACCTTGTTTAGTGGTGAGGGCGAGGCGCTTGATGGCGCGTTGGAGGATGGGTGAGGGCTGCATTCGCGCTGTGGATTGTAAAGGAATGCGCTAATACCTTTTTGCACGCCAGGTGAATGGAGCGAGGATGATATACTGCTTGCTGTCCGGCGGAGGTTCGGGAGCGAGCACAGACACGGATCGCGAACCTCCAAGTGTTTTGCGCCGCGAAATCTTGGCATCCGAAATGAGCATTTTCGAGGAAGGCACGACAATCTTCATCTTCTACCTATATCATCACCATCATGGCTCCCCGCCTGGCCCGCTCAAGTGTACAAGGCGCCGCTCCTCGCAATGCGAAGAACAAAAGTCGCAAGCGCAATCTCGACGCCTATTCCACCGCGGCGCATTCCGTCAAACCTGACAAAACCGTGCCGCGACATCGTCTGGGCGAGAGCGTAGAGGGGGCGCCACGCCAGAAGCGCCGACGCACCGACGACGATGAGGCTGACGCGAGCGAGGACGACAGTGCGCCACAGAGGAAGTTGCCACGACAGAACGGCAGAGGCATTGCCGACGAAGACGATGACGGTGTCGAGCAAGGCAGTGACAGTGAGGGCAATGAGTGGACGTTGGGTGGGCTGAAGGATGATGACGAAGACAGTGAGTTGGACTCCGATGAAGCGTTTGGGGAGAGTGATGAGGAGAGGTTCGAGGGGTTCGCATTTCGAGGGAGCAGTAGTGTGGGAAGGAAGAAGGTCGTGAGAAGGAGCAAGTCTCTAGCGTCTGATGCTGCAGATGGTGGGATTGACCTGGACGAGGGCAGCGCCAGTAGTGATGGCGAGGACGAGGACGACGATTTTGGCGACGAAGGTGTTGATCTCGCTACTATGCTGGATGATGACCCCACTGCGGAAGACGCTGAGGATGTAGAAGAAGATGGAGATGAGAGCGACGGCGCAAGCGAAGAGGACGAAGAAGACGCGCCGTCGGAGATCGATGACGAGGGCGAAGCCGACGGCGCGAACGATGAAGAACGCTATGCCCGCTTCCGTGACCGGATCGAGGCATTAGATCCAACAAACAAAGATGACGCGAAGCCATTACAACCCGCAGAATCCGGGATAATTACAATGGAAGACTTGCTTGCCGACATAGACGTCACCCAACGTAAGCAGATCCTTGCAACCACCAAGCCCAAGCGCAAGTCCCAGCGTGCAGAGCGGCTCACGGCTCCCCTTCCAAAGCGGCAGCAGGATCGATTGCATAGAGAAGCAGCTTCTGAGCAAGCCAAAGAACAACTCGACCGCTGGCGAGATACAGTCATTCACAACCGTCGCGCAGAGTTCCTGACCTTTCCGCTCGTGGATCCGAGTAAGCAGCAGAATGTGGGCAAGGACAAGTTCATTGACGGGAAGCCACAAGGCGAGCTAGAAGAGAGTATCCGCAGGATAATGGAAGAGAGTGGCATGGTGGCCAGAGTTGACGAGAAAAATCATGATGAAGAAGACGAGCTTATGCGAGCTGAAGAGCTCGCTACTAACGACCTTCCTGTCGAGGAAGTGATGCGCCGACGTGCAGAGCTGAGGAGGGCGAGGGAGTTAATGTTTCGGCAGGAGGTGAAGGCGAAGAGGATCGCGAAGATTAAAAGTAAAGCTTATCGCCGCGTTCACCGGAAAGAGCGGGAGCGATTGGCGGAGAAGGAGAGATTGCTGCTCCATCCTGATGGTGGGGTGGATGACGAGGAAAGGGATACGAACGACCGCCGCCGCGCACAGGAGCGCATGAGTACCAAGCACCGCGACAGCAAGTTTGCGAAGTCGGTCAAAGCTACGAATCGCACTGTTTGGGATGAGGGCGCCAGGGGTGGGGTGATGGAGGAGGCGAGGCGTAGGGAGGAGTTGAAGAGGCGGATCGCAGGACGGGAGGAGGACGGCGAGGGGAGTGATGTATCTTCAGTCTCGGGTGAGGATGAAGAGAATGATGAAATGGAGAAGCAGCTTCAAAGACTTCAGGAGGGCAGGCAGGGTATCGGTCAGAGGGGCGTGGGTGGGATGAAGTTCATGCGTGCTGCCGAAGAACGAAGGAGGAAAGCGAACGAGGAGGACGTGGAGAGGCTGAGGAAGGAGATGGCAGTCGAAGACGGAGACGAGGAGGAGTCTGACGGAAAGGTGGGAGAAGAGGGCCTTGGACGGGCGATCTTTGGACCCAAGGCGAAGATCAGCCCGGCAGAGAGGCAGAAGGAGAAGAGTCGGGAGATGGAGGAGGGTAATATGTCGGATGATGAGGAGAAGGTTGAGATCGCTGTTGGCGCCGATATGGTTGGAGCGTCCCGCGATGGAGCCGCGAAGCCACTGAAGGGCATTTTAAGGAAAGGCGGCCAGAGTTCGGACAAGCGAGAGCCACAACGCGCGAGGTCTGTGTGGTTGAAGGATCCAGCACCGGCGGATGAGGCGCAGGACGAGCCTTTCGTTTCGGCATGGCTGACGGATCCTGCGGCGAAGAAGTCGAAGCGGCGGTCAAGGACTACTGACGATGGCGAAGCTATGATTGAGCTGCTTCCTGCGAACGGGGTTGCTGCACTTGGGCCTCCACCTCAGAAGACAGCGAAGAAGGCTAGCAAAGAACAGAAGTCTGTGCCCACTGGGGAGAAGGATGGCGAAGTACGTACCGACGGTACGGCCGCCGGAAACACCTCAGGCTGGCAGACCATTGAACAGACCGGCGATGACTCTGACGGCGAAGAAGGAGGAGATGCGAATCCCGCTCTCACCGCGGACGAACAGAAAGCTTTATATCACCGCCAAGCCTTCGCAGGCGACGATGTACATCTCGCCTTTGAGAGGGAGAAGGCAGAACTCGTTGCCGATGAAGACGAGAAAGAGATCTCGACACATCTTCCTGGATGGGGAAGCTGGACAGGCATAGGTCTTTCCAAGGCCGTGAAGAAGGCCAACAAGCGGCAACTGCACAACCCGCTGTTCAAAACCAAGCTGCCCGGAGGCGTCAGGCCCGAGGATAGAAAGGATGCTAAGCTGCCAAACGCAATCGTCAGCGAGAAGACGGATCGAAAAGGGAAGAAATATTTCGCCCCCGTTTTGCCGCATGGCTTTGAGCAGGGGGAGCAGTATGAGCGCAGCTTAAGGGTGCCGTTGGGGCCTGAATGGACGACCAAGGAGGTCTTTCAGAGGGGAACAAGGCCGAGGGTTGTTGTTAAGAGAGGTGTGGTTGTTGGGCCTATGGAAAAGCCAATGGTATAGCAGCTTGGCTAAGACATACAAGCAGTCCTCCTTGACAAACACTTTAACTGGCTCAGAGGCCATCGTTCACCATATCCTATGCATTTTCGTCACCTCACCCGTACCGCTGTAAATCCCCGAGCCATGGTTACAACCTATATACCGATCAACAAGAACCTTCGTCTGACACATTCCACTCAGATACAAGTCAGTTACAAACATTGCACTCATCCATCTAAGTCGCAATATGCCAAGAATGCACATTGAAGAATCTCTAGGGCGAGGTACGCTGGCCCAAGCCGCTCGAAGACTTACGCAAAGCCATTGGCTTCCTTATGACATCTGCACACCACGATTGCAAAGCCTTCAAAAACGGCCGAAGCGGCGAAGCCAGGATGCCTCATCCTGACCGGCAATGCCGCCAAAAAGCGCAAGCCGTGCATCTTCGCTAGAGCAGCCGTCCCAGAAAGCTTCCTCGATGTTCTGCGTTTTTCCAGCACCGCTCTGAACTCACTGGAGGGAGAGCGATTCGCTCGGCGAAATGAGCTGGAGAAGCATGCTCTGCGTCCACGCTTGGAGGGCGAGTGCGACAAGAAGAAGTTGACGGCTCTGCACAGGATTAACAATGCAACTTAGTCACATATGGAGGCGATGAAGGTAAAACTTGGCGCCTCCGTAAAGCGAGGCTTGGGCATCGAGGATGCGTGGAAGCTGTCGTGAGAGCAGCCCAGGGTTAGGGTTTTAGTATACTAGCTATAATATAATCTTAATATAGTATAGTAGCTATAGTAAACTATAACTAAATAGGAAAGTATAGGACTACTTACTTAGAGTAACACTGTCTATAAAGTAGTCTATAAAGTAGTCTGCATAGGGCAACAACCGGTGCGGCTAAAGGAGTATATTTACTCCTCGAATGAGCTCACAGGTCTGTCTAGAAGGCGACCTGCAGTATCATACCGGGCCTTTTGGCCCCAGATCTACACAGCCACATGCCTAAGCGCCGCTACCGGCAAATGAAGCTGCTGTACTCACCCGCATAACAACACATCCTACCAGGTTCTTCCTGTACCTGGTTGGCCGAGGACACAACTTGGCTTTGACTGTGCCGGATTTACTTACCACAATTGGCTACCGAGGAATGATGCCGTCGTCGCCTTGAGCGTCGGTGTCTCGATTTGCCGGCATTAAGGGCATAAAACTGCACTGGGGCCGATACTTGTCAATGCCATGCCGCGTCAAGCTGGTGTTCAGTCATACCTGCTCTACCGCTCGCGTTCTAGCGACTTACCGACCTCGAGAATTACAGTCCTGGTACGAAGATGCATTCCCACAAGGGAGGATGTCCCTCGATTCTTGTGCTTCACTTCGTTGTAGCCGGTCACGCAGCAGTCAATGGTGCGTATATATAGGAACGAAAGGTCAGCATTGGGATACCTTACTAACGACAGTCGTGAACCAGGTACCTTGCATAATTCGACTCTTGTACCATCGAGGAGCAGTGGCTATGATCAGGCCTCGCGATCAAGCAGCCCCTTCTTCGAGAGTACCAGCTTCGCTTTACCAGGCGGTAGCCTGTCACAGGGACGGAGTTCGATAGCCCTGCCGGCTTCTGCAACACCTACTTCTAGCATCCTCACGAGCAGAATGGCGCTTAGCGAGAACTCTAGCCTACTTCTGGGTACTACTTCGACCTACAATGACACTACTGGCATAGCAACAGCCCCTGGTTCACCCTGGACGGTGCCAGCGCAAGGAAGCGGTATGTCTAAACTATTCCTTTCCGATCCATGCCCTTCACTAATTCTGCATTAGGCTCATCCTACTATACCGCTTGCAACAAAGAATGGCAACTGTTCTATGACGGGCATGTCAGATATACAAGGGAGTTGACGTCTTCATGGTGGGTTACCAATTATACTGCGACCATCACCACCCTCTGCGACGGGCATTCCCGCGTCCTCGGAACCGTAACGCCTGTTACGACCTTTCTGTCTGTCACCACTTCTGAGGGTATACCTCCGCCTAGCTGCTCAGTGCAGCAGTCCGACTGCGCATCCGCAATCAGTCAATACAGCAGCGCGGAAGCTGTGTGGTATGCACTGCATGCCTCATGGAGCAGCGCAGGGGCGCATCTCGCCGATGAACCCTCGCCGAATACTGTCTCAGTACCAGTATGCCGTACAACCACACCTAGCAGCACTGGACCGCAACCTGTGAGTGCATCGACGCCGGCCGGCTCTTGCGGACCCTGTACAATAGTCGGCGGGGCTGTACAGCTTTTGTACTTTCCAGTGACGACCAGTTATACCAGAGACATGTGCGCCACTGCACCATATCATAGTACATTTTGTCCGTTCGGCTCGGTCTCATCCGAGTCTATACCCTCAAATGGCTACGAGGGAACGCCTTGCCCATATTTTGCCTCGAACAGAACAAGCACGCACCCTTCCGGTAATCAGCCTTAGCCCTCTCCTCTTTCGAACCCGCGCTTATAGTCTGAACAGGGCCCTATACGATCTCTGCCAGCACGACCTTTTACGAAAACCGCGCGTACCTCAGCTACGAGACTGCATACGCGACAGACTCTTGCGGTCTAGTCGGTAACACGCATGGTAGCGGTATCTTGGAAATGGCATCCAGCGACGTGTACGGCGTTTCCGGCTATCATTACTTCCTTGAGCAGGTCGCCTACTCCGTAAGTACAACCACCAGTATCTTCGCGTGTCCGAACCTTGCTGACTATATGATTCCCTAGTTCAACTTCGCCGATCTTATTCCACCGATTCCCGCGAGTGCTTACTACTGCATGCCGCAGTGTTGGGAATCAGGAGATAATTATACTTTTGATGGCACTACCTATGGTGCTCCGAACAATATCAACGGGGAAGCATGGCATGGTGACTTCTGTACTCTGATGGTGGATGCGGAGTATCACCCTTACTTGGCGGTGCCGCCGGAGTTCAGGTACCTCGATCCAGCCTGGAGTGAGTGCTTGCTTGCGTTGAACGGTGTCTTCGATCCGGTAAGTCTGTTGCACAGTTATGTTGGCACTGTAGCAAGTACTCACGGGACCTTGTCTTGCAGCCCAAAATGCTGCAGCCGGCTTCCTCCATGGCCATGCCTACTTCACCCATTGTGGCAGGGACGACTACAAGCACGGCAATACCTGCGCAACAGCCTACTTCGTCGGCGCCGTCGAATACCGCACTCGTCGCGGAGACACCAGCGGCTTCGACTAGCTCCTCTCAGCTCCAGCCTATTTCCGCTGGCACACCTAGACAAACCATGTCTTCTCACGGCGGCGACGCTACCTATGCAAGTGCTCCATCGACCAATGGAGGGGATAGCTACAGCGACGGAGGGAAAGAAACATTGACGCTTTCGGCACTGTCCAGCGGCGACCCTGGTACTGTGGATTCATCTGCACAGACAACGTCCGGTCCTGATGGTGTGGCTACCTCTGCACTTGAACAATCAAGCAGTGATGGGAACGGAGACGCGGAAGCCTCATCTCAAGGCCGCACCGATGGCCATAGCTGGGGAGGAGGCGCACAAGGACAGGGACAAGAAATTCAATCTACCTCGACCACCCGAAGTCTGGAGGGCGTTACCGTCGTAGCAACACCCTCGTCAGCGCTGCTTTCGTCGAGTCACTCGCTCTTGCTTCCCTCAAGTGCTGAAGGGATGAATATTGGTGACATCATTGCATCTGTGATGGCCCTCCAGGCAGGCACCAGTAGGGATTCAAGCGGTGGTCTTCCGACGACAGATCATCCTGCAACACCTCCAGATTCACAAGATCCTCAATCAGAGACTACGAAGTATACAGCCTCGATTGCTGCTGGCGACATTGCTGGAGCGATTGTTGCTCTATTGACGTCATCTGGTACTAATGCTACACGTAGCCCCACCGTCGTCTCAAACTCCACTGTCGTCTTCGCCAGCGAAGGGTCAGGAAACGCGCTTCACGGCGATCAGACAGTGACTCTAGAGCACGCTTCGACGACATCACTGAACAGCAATAGAGATACAGCGACCACCGATGCTAGTAGTGCTCGGGGCTCGTCCATTATATTCAATGACGACTTGAGCACAGTATCCTCCGAGCAGTCTCCTGCAGGACCCATTAGTACGGCGTATCTTACATTTGGAACCCAAACGATTACCGCACTAGAGTACGAGAACCACTTGTCTAAGGTGCTTATCAATGGATACACCCTGTCACCTAGCGGCTCTGCGGCGTTAGACGATAGCACTATGATGAGTGCAGAGCTTAGCGGAGTCGTGATTACAGGCACAGATACAATATCGCTGCCCGCTATTCGAACTACTTCGCCGGCGTTTGGAGCAGTAGTCACTCTAGGATCGCAAGCTCTTATAGCTCTGGCAACAGGGACGGCCTCGGAGATTGCTATAGCAGGGTATACAATTACGCCTAGAGGACCTGCCGCGACTATCGACGGCGTAGTAGTGAGCAACGAGAGCGGGCGACTAATCGTTAGGACTTCGGACATAGGGACCCAGACGGTAATGTCCCGAACAATAGAAGGTTCGACGCTAGCGCAAGCTAGCTCTCCTACGGCGGGCACGCAGGAGCGGACTACAACCTCTGCTACAATCCGATAGTCTGCGCTAGGAACGTGCACTATACGTCTACTCGCGATTTAGACAGGTTTAAGGCTTATAGTATTTCTAACTACGTAATTAAGTAACTTAACATATAAGTATATATCGATAGGGCGGCGCTAAGATTAGTGTTACGTGCCGTCGTACTTACGTAATAGAGGTTAGGTAATTCTATCGTTATAAGTAGAGTTAGTACTTGTTAGGTAGTCTACTATAATTATTTAAAGATATAACTAAGTTATACTATATAGGACTAAGAAAAGTTAATTTAAGGTTTTAGAAGCTTAGATTTTATTATAATATAATTAGTATAGACGTAGCTACGCCCTAGTGCTCGATCCTTAGTAAGTCGAGCTAGTAGTGCCTAAGATATTAGCTTAACTACTTGCCGTTAAGTATAGCTCGATAGCGAGTAGAAGACGACTATCGAGTATAGCTCGATATAAGCTATAATAAGACATAAATCTCCTTCGTATATAATAGCGATAGATTTCGTAGTTAGAAGTTTATATTTAACTTATATTATAAACCGACTAATTAGAATTAACTTATTACTTTATTCTAATCTCTTATATCGATTATACTTTAACTAAGTAATACTTTACTATCGACTACTAGACTACTTAATAAGTACTAACCCTACTTATAACGACGGAATTACCTAACTTCTATTACGTAAGTATAACGGCATATAATACTTTAAATACCCTTAAGGATATCTATTACTAGAAGATCTAAGTAGAGTATCTCTACCTCTAGTAAAGTAGAAGATACTAATATAGTATACTCTACTAACTATAATCGGTCTAACGACGATATAAAGGTCGCTAAACCTAACTTATACTATAGAGACTAAGAGAAACTCGACGACTAGTTTAACTAGATATATATCTTCTTCGAGTTTAACTCTATAGAGCCTATAAAGCGAAGTCTATTTATAATAGCCTTCCTTCGAGGCTATACTTAGTACTACTTTAAACTATATCTTACTAAGTACCTTAATAGTAACTTAAGATATAACGAAGATATTACTAGAATCTTTAGAGTATTCGTAGGACTTAAGATAATCTTATAATAAGTCTTTATAGTCTCTAATAAAGTCGAGAATATAGTTCGCGTTATTTAAGATATTAAGTAGACTAAGTCTATATTAGACTATATAACCTAGTTTAAGAAGTACTTATAACTTACTAACTAAGACAATATAGCCCTATATACTATATATTATCGAGGCCTAAAGGATTAAGTTAAGGACGAACTAATAAGATATAGAAGTATTACTAAGGAACTAGACTAGTTAATTAGGGCCTCTATTATAATTAACGATAAGCTTTACGAATATATAATAGAGAAAGGCTATAAATTTAACCTCTAGTACCCTCTCTATAGTTAGAAGAATTAAGGTAGGAATCGGCTATATTATACTAACCTATATAGACTAGAGATAGCCTCTATATACTTAGATATAATAAAGAAGGGAAACTCTAAGAATAGCCGTAGTAAGAATAATAAGAAACTATATTCTAGAGGAAAGAAAGCGATTACGTATTATATATATAGTAAGAAAGACTATATAGTAAGGGATTATAGCGCTAAGAATAAGGTATAGCGGCTATAATTTAATATAATACTAGGAAAACCTAGGAAGCGTAAAGTAATAACCTTATAATAACCTTTAGAAAATAACGGAGAATAGAGAATACTATAAGACTTTAGTAAAAGGCTAGTTACTAGCGAAGTAGACGACTCTAAGTAGTTTCTATAAGAATAGAATACTACTACTAATAAGGCTAGTAAGCCTATAGAAGATAGCGAAGGCATATTAAAGAAAGAAGAATAGAAGTTAGTATAAGTCGAAGAAAAGAAAGAAGTACTATATAGATTCCTTTATTAGATATTCTATTATAATAATTAGTATAGAAGGCACTATAGTAGTAAGGAAAATACTAGATAGTTTCCCTAGAAGCCGAGGGAACGACGAACTATTAATATAATTAGTACTTAGCGACCTAAGATACTAGAAACTCTAGATTAATACTCTAAAGAAGAAATATAGGAAGATAGCGAATAAGGCTATACTAACGAAGAAGATACTAGCGAATAATTATTAGATAATAAAGTATCGAACGATAAGCGAAATAAGCTTTACTACTTTAGCCTAGAAGGAAAGAGTTAAGTAATAGAACTCTTCCTTATAATAGCTCGATAATATAAAGAAGTATTCTTTAAGATTAGTAGAAAACAGTTCCTCTATATAGGACACTTTAATTAGATAATTAGCCGGTTCTATAATATATTCTAGAACTACTAACTTTACGAAGTCGAATATAACTTTAAAATAATTATATAAGAGTAACTACTAATTAGAAGCTAGTTTATATCTAATAGCTATCTCCTTCTAAATAGGCTTTTTATTAATAAGTAGATAAGAGATATAGTATAGAACTTAAAGGTTCGCTATAGTTAAGTATAATATATTTAAACTATACTTAACTTAAGAGAAAAGGTAAGAGAAGCCTTAAGAAGTATAAATAATTAATAAGCTAAGATAGTAGCCTTATATAAATAATAGAAGTATAATATACTATTAAAGGAGAAACTACGAAGTCTTAATAGCTTATAACTACTAATCTAAGACTAATAGATAGAATAATTCCTTATATTACAATAATATATATAAGAACGAATTATACTATAGAACCGGAGAATATTAAAAAACTAGGATAATCTATTAATAGAAGTACTTAATAGGAACTATATAGTATAACTACTCTAGTATTAGAATATATAGTATTTTGTACTATAGCTACTATTAAAGGGAACTCGATAATAATTATAGTCGACTTAAGTATAAGTAGGAACTTTATATTACTAGAATATATAAAACGAAGTAGAATTACTATCTAGATAAAGAAAGATAGATACGAATTATTTATAGCGAATAGTATAATAATATCCGTAGTAGATAGTAAGATAGTACTACTTCTACTAGATATCTAATAGTACTATAAAGATATTATACTAGATATTATATCGATAGCTATAGAAGATATTATTTTAGAAATACTTTAGTTAAGATATTATAACCTAGTAGTTAACTAGAGAATAAAAGTACTTATATTTAGATAGTATAATTATATAAATTATATAGAGCCTATATATTAATAGCGTTCGATAGTAGATAAGGCGAGATAGCTATATAGTATAAAGAGAGCTAATCTACTAGAACGAGAATTAAACAATAATATCTTACTTCTATTAGATACTAATAAAGGTTAGCCGGATTACTAAGATAGGAGTAGTAGTAAGTATATACTACTAGTTATCTCTAAAGAGTATAAGGAATATAAGCGGCTCTTTTAGGAAGAGGAAGGCGAAGCTACCTTGCCTATATATATACTATAGGACTATAAGATCTACCTCGAACTTAGTAAGAAGCTACTATAAGGACCTATTTATACTATATTAGAAAAGGAACTAAGAATATAGAAAGAATAAGTAGATAAGAATCTTACTAGAAAGTAGATATAACTATTAAAGTCGCTAGTAAGTTTACTAATACTATTTATACTAAAGAAGAATATAGACGAGTTAAGAATAGTAGTCGACTATAGGAAGCTTAATAATATTATAATAAAGGACTAATATTCTTTATTAAATATTAAAGAATTAAGAGATAGACTTAGTAAAGTAAACTAGTTTACTAAAATCGACCTTAAGGATATATTCTACTATATTTATATTAAAGAAGAATAAGAATAGCTTATAGTATTCTAAGACTAAACTAGGACTCTACGAGTTCCTAGTAATATCTATAGGAATAACAAATTTACCTATAATATACTAACGACTAGTTAATATAGTACTTAGAGACTTAATCGATATTACTATTATAGTATATATCGACGA
Organism: Baudoinia panamericana UAMH 10762; assembly: GCF_000338955.1. Classification (NCBI taxonomy): domain Eukaryota; kingdom Fungi; phylum Ascomycota; class Dothideomycetes; order Mycosphaerellales; family Teratosphaeriaceae; genus Baudoinia; species Baudoinia panamericana. The sequence continues at coordinate 1,728,837 of NW_006911260.1, forward strand.
TATCCTAATCTATACTAAAGGGTCTCTATAGTAATATATTTAAAATATTAAGGAAGTTTTCCGACGACTTTCTAAGATAAGCTTTAAGACTATATCTAAGAAGTACAAATTCTATAAGAAAGAGGTTAAGTTCCTCGGATTCGTTATTAGAATCTATAGTATACGAATTAGTCCTAATAAGATTAAGTTAGTATAGAAATAGCTATAACTAAAGACTATTAAAGAAATATAAGTATTCCTAGGACTTATAAACTATAACCGAAAGTTTATTCTAGAATACTCTAAAGTATTAGAACTACTAATATATCTAATAAAGAAGGACGAAGCCTTTAGATAGACTAAGGCTTAGAAAGAAGCCTTTATATTAATTAAGAAACGATATATCGAAGTACTAGTCCTATAGATATTCGATACTACTAAATCTATATAAGTAGAGATAGATATATCTAATTACGTAATCGGAGTATATCTTACTTAAGAAAATAATAGATAAAGATATATAGTAGTATACTACTCGAGGAAATTAAGTCTAGTAGAAGCAAACTACGATATCTATAATAAGGAACTCTTAGCTATTATTATAAGCTTAAGACACTAGAGAATCTATATAGAAGGAGTACCGAAAGTTACTATTCTCTCTAACTATAAGAACTTAACGTACTTTACTACTATTAAAGAGCTAACTCGATAGTAAGCTCGATAGTTAGAACTCTTAGGACAGTATAAGTTTATTATCTAGTATACTCTAGAAAAAGACAATACTAGAGTAGACGCCCTTAGTCGATAATCCGACTATATAGAAGAATATATTATATAGTAGTATCGAATCCTTAAGGCAAATAAGGATAGAACGCTATCCGCTAATATATAGAAGTTTAATACTATAATATAGATACTAAACGACTACGACGAAGAATTTCTAGTTAACGAATAAAAGAAGTTCGTTATATTAGAGAAGTAGATTAATAAGGTAATTATATATTACTATAACTTACTAGAAAGAGGATACTTAAAAGTTACTAAGATAATAAAGCTAGTATAGTAATACTTCGTATTCCTATATATAAAGAAATATATAGTAAACTATATTAAGAAGTATATCGAATACTAAACGAACAAATTAGTAAGATATATAACTTATAGAGAACTAATAGTATAATATTTACTAATAAAACTATAGGAAGAAGTTACTATAGACTTTATTAGACTACTACTAAAATTATAGAATCTAGTAATAAAAGCGACTTATAACTCGATACTAGTTATAGTTAATAGGTTAATAAAATATATATACTTTATTATATATAGTACTACGATTACCTCGGAATAGTAAGTATACCTTATTATAGATAGACTATTCCGCTACTATAGATACTTAAAGGTTATTATCTCGAATAGAGAACTAATATTTCGCTCTAACTATTAGTAGGCGTTTATCTCTAACTTCGGAATTAGCTATAAGCTCTCTATAGTATTCCGACTATAGATAGATAGATAGATAGAATATATAAACTAGATACTAGAAGCCTATCTACGAGCTTATATTAACTATATATAGAATAACTAGTTAGAACTACTCCTAATAGTATAAATAGTACTAAATAGCTATATATTAAATATAACGAAAGTATTACCTTATAAAGTAAACTTCGTATATCTACTAAGACTAGATATAGTACTAATCCTAGGACTAAATATAGAGGCTATAAAATAATATATAAGAGACTTATAACGACTCTATTATAAGAATATTTATATATCTTCTATAAAGATAGTAGTAAGATCGAAATCGATTATAGGTCCTTAGCTTAAAAAGGGGGATAAGGTCTATCTCCTTATAAAGAATCTTAAGACTAAGAGAAATAGTAAAAAGCTTAACTAGGTTAAGGTCGGACCTTTTATAATCTCTAAGAAACGATCGCTAGTAAACTACTAACTCGAACTTCCGAAAGATACTAGAATATACCTAGTATTCTATATCTCTCTTCTAGAACTAGTAGACCCCGAAATATTCTACTAAACTATATTCTACTATAAAGACTAAGAAGAAACCGAGTAGGAAGTCGAGAAGATCCTAAAACGAGAAGGTTAGAGTTACCTCGTTAAATAGAAAGGTTACTTAGACTCGGATAATATATAGGAACTACTTACTAATCTTAAGAACTACTAGATACTTCTACGCTAGTTCTACTAAAATCGATAAGCTAGTCGATATTCTATAATATCTCCTATATAGCTAGAGATAAACTAACTATTAATATAGTAGTAGAATAGTCTAGAGATATAGAAGGCTTATTAGGGTTAGGGTTAGGGTTAGGGTTAGGGTTAGGGTTAGGGTTAGGGTTAGGGTTAGGGTTAGGGTTAGGGTTAGGGTTAGGGTTAGGGTTAGGGTTAGGGTTAGGGTTAGGGTTAGGGT